>NW_027365003.1:0-150239 GCF_046119375.1 Phyllobates terribilis | reverse complement strand
AATATCTCCACATTGCAAGGTGCAATTCTGAAATTTTTTGCTTTTTCCTGCTAATCCTAGCATGATAAAGAAGATACAAAGAGAGTGAGATGCCAGCTCCTTTCATTCAGTCAGTAGCTTCAAACATTTCTGGTATATGAAAAACATGTTTTTCAATGGCAAAAATCAATGAATATTGTAAATGCACAAACAGTAATATCTCCACATTGCACGGTGCAATTCTGAAATTTTTAGCTTTTTCCTGTTAATCCTAGCATGATAAAGAAGATTCAAAGAGAGTGAGATGCCAGCTCCTTTCATTCAGTCAGTAGCTTCAAACATTTCTGGACGTTTTTCAATGGCAAAAATCAATGAATATTGTAAATGCACAAACAGTAATATCTCCACATTGCAAGGTGCAATTCTGAAATTTTTTGCTTTTTCCTGCTAATCCTAGCATGATAAAGAAGATTCAAAGAGAGTGAGATGCCAGCTCCTTTCATTCAGTCAGTAGCTTCAAACATTTCTGTTATATGAAAAACATGTTTTTCAATGGCAAAAATCAATGAATATTGTAAATGCACAAACAGTAATATCTCCACATTGCACGGTGCAATTCTGAAATTTTTTGCTTTTTCCTGCTAATCCTAGCATGATAAAGAAGATTCAAAGAGAGTGAGATGCCAGCTCCTTTCATTCAGTCAGTAGCTTCAAACATTTCTGGTATATGAAAAACATGTTTTTCAATGGCAAAAATCAATGAATATTGTAAATGCACAAACAGTAATATCTCCACATTGCACGGTGCAATTCTGAAATTTTTAGCTTTTTCCTGTTAATCCTAGCATGATAAAGAAGATTCAAAGAGAGTGAGATGCCAGCTCCTTTCATTCAGTCAGTAGCTTCAAACATTTCTGGTATATGAAAAACATGTTTTTCAATGGCAAAAATCAATGAATATTGTAAATGCACAAACAGTAATATCTCCACATTGCAAGGTGCAATTCTGAAATTTTTTGCTTTTTCCTGTTAATCCTAGCATGATAAAGAAGATTCAAAGAGAGTGAGATGACAGCTCCTTTCATTCAGTCAGTAGCTTCAAACATTTCTGGTATATGAAAAACATGTTTTTCAATGGCAAAAATCAATGAATATTGTAAATGCACAAACAGTAATATCTCCACATTGCAAGGTGCAATTCTGAAATTTTTTGCTTTTTCCTGCTAATCCTAGCATGATAAAGAAGATTCAAAGAGAGTGAGATGCCAGCTCCTTTCATTCAGTCAGTAGCTTCAAACATTTCTGGTATATGAAAAACATGTTTTTCAATGGCAAAAATCAATGAATATTGTAAATGCACAAACAGTAATATCTCCACATTGCACGGTGCAATTCTGAAATTTTAAGCTTTTTCCTGTTAATCCTAGCATGATAAAGAAGATTCAAAGAGAGTGAAATGCCAGCTCCTTTCATTCAGTCAGTAGCTTCAAACATTTCTGGTATATGAAAAACATGTTTTTCAATGGCAAAAATCAATGAATATTGTAAATGCACAAACAGTAATATCTCCACATTGCAAGGTGCAATTCTGAAATTTTTTGCTTTTTCCTGCTAATCCTAGCATGATAAAGAAGATTCAAAGAGAGTGAGATGCCAGCTCCTTTCATTCAGTCAGTAGCTTCAAACATTTCTGGTATATGAAAAACATGTTTTTCAATGGCAAAAATCAATGAATATTGTAAATGCACAAACAGTAATATCTCCACATTGCAAGGTGCAATTCTGAAATTTTTTGCTTTTTCCTGCTAATCCTAGCATGATAAAGAAGATTCAAAGAGAGTGAGATGCCAGCTCCTTTCATTCAGTCAGTAGCTTCAAACATTTCTGGTATATGAAAAACATGTTTTTCAATGGCAAAAATCAATGAATATTGTAAATGCACAAACAGTAATATCTCCACATTGCACGGTGCAATTCTGAAATTTTTAGCTTTTTCCTGTTAATCCTAGCATGATAAAGAAGATTCAAAGAGAGTGAGATGACAGCTCCTTTCATTCAGTCAGTAGCTTCAAACATTTCTGGTATATGAAAAACATGTTTTTCAATGGCAAAAATCAATGAATATTGTAAATGCACAAACAGTAATATCTCCACATTGCAAGGTGCAATTCTGAAATTTTTTGCTTTTTCCTGCTAATCCTAGCATGATAAAGAAGATTCAAAGAGAGTGAGATGCCAGCTCCTTTCATTCAGTCAGTAGCTTCAAACATTTCTGGTATATGAAAAACATGTTTTTCAATGGCAAAAATCAATGAATATTGTAAATGCACAAACAGTAATATCTCCACATTGCACGGTGCAATTCTGAAATTTTAAGCTTTTTCCTGTTAATCCTAGCATGATAAAGAAGATTCAAAGAGAGTGAGATGCCAGCTCCTTTCATTCAGTCAGTAGCTTCAAACATTTCTGGTATATGAAAAACATGTTTTTCAATGGCAAAAATCAATGAATATTGTAAATGCACAAACAGTAATATCTCCACATTGCAAGGTGCAATTCTGAAATTTTTTGCTTTTTCCTGCTAATCCTAGCATGATAAAGAAGATTCAAAGAGAGTGAGATGCCAGCTCCTTTCATTCAGTCAGTAGCTTCAAACATTTCTGGTATATGAAAAACATGTTTTTCAATGGCAAAAATCAATGAATATTGTAAATGCACAAACAGTAATATCTCCACATTGCAAGGTGCAATTCTGAAATTTTTTGCTTTTTCCTGCTAATCCTAGCATGATAAAGAAGATTCAAAGAGAGTGAGATGCCAGCTCCTTTCATTCAGTCAGTAGCTTCAAACATTTCTGGTATATGAAAAACATGTTTTTCAATGGCAAAAATCAATGAATATTGTAAATGCACAAACAGTAATATCTCCACATTGCACGGTGCAATTCTGAAATTTTTAGCTTTTTCCTGTTAATCCTAGCATGATAAAGAAGATTCAAAGAGAGTGAGATGCCAGCTCCTTTCATTCAGTCAGTAGCTTCAAACATTTCTGGTATATGAAAAACATGTTTTTCAATGGCAAAAATCAATGAATATTGTAAATGCACAAACAGTAATATCTCCACATTGCAAGGTGCAATTCTGAAATTTTTTGCTTTTTCCTGTTAATCCTAGCATGATAAAGAAGATTCAAAGAGAGTGAGATGCCAGCTCCTTTCATTTAGTCAGTAGCTTCAAACATTTCTGGTATATGAAAAACATGTTTTTCAATGGCAAAAATCAATGAATATTGTAAATGCACAAACAGTAATATCTCCACATTGCAAGGTGCAATTCTGAAATTTTTTGCTTTTTCCTGCTAATCCTAGCATGATAAAGAAGATTCAAAGAGAGTGAGATGCCAGCTCCTTTCATTCAGTCAGTAGCTTCAAACATTTCTGGTATATGAAAAACATGTTTTTCAATGGCAAAAATCAATGAATATTGTAAATGCACAAACAGTAATATCTCCACATTGCACGGTGCAATTCTGAAATTTTTAGCTTTTTCCTGTTAATCCTAGCATGATAAAGAAGATTCAAAGAGAGTGAGATGCCAGCTCCTTTCATTCAGTCAGTAGCTTCAAACATTTCTGGACGTTTTTCAATGGCAAAAATCAATGAATATTGTAAATGCACAAACAGTAATATCTCCACATTGCAAGGTGCAATTCTGAAATTTTTTGCTTTTTCCTGTTAATCCTAGCATGATAAAGAAGATTCAAAGAGAGTGAGATGCCAGCTCCTTTCATTCAGTCAGTAGCTTCAAACATTTCTGGTATATGAAAAACATGTTTTTCAATGGCAAAAATCAATGAATATTGTAAATGCACAAACAGTAATATCTCCACATTGCAAGGTGCAATTCTGAAATTTTTTGCTTTTTCCTGTTAATCCTAGCATGATAAAGAAGATTCAAAGAGAGTGAGATGCCAGCTCCTTTCATTCAGTCAGTAGCTTCAAACATTTCTGGTATATGAAAAACATGTTTTTCAATGGCAAAAATCAATGAATATTGTAAATGCACAAACAGTAATATCTCCACATTGCAAGGTGCAATTCTGAAATTTTTTGCTTTTTCCTGCTAATCCTAGCATGATAAAGAAGATTCAAAGAGAGTGAGATGCCAGCTCCTTTCATTCAGTCAGTAGCTTCAAACATTTCTGGTATATGAAAAACATGTTTTTCAATGGCAAAAATCAATGAATATTGTAAATGCACAAACAGTAATATCTCCACATTGCAAGGTGCAATTCTGAAATTTTTTGCTTTTTCCTGCTAATCCTAGCATGATAAAGAAGATTCAAAGAGAGTGAGATGCCAGCTCCTTTCATTCAGTCAGTAGCTTCAAACATTTCTGGACGTTTTTCAATGGCAAAAATCAATGAATATTGTAAATGCACAAACAGTAATAACTCCACATTGCAAGGTGCAATTCTGAAATTTTTTGCTTTTTCCTGCTAATCCTAGCATGATAAAGAAGATTCAAAGAGAGTGAGATGCCAGCTCCTTTCATTCAGTCAGTAGCTTCAAACATTTCTGGTATATGAAAAACATGTTTTTCAATGGCAAAAATCAATGAATATTGTAAATGCACAAACAGTAATATCTCCACATTGCACGGTGCAATTCTGAAATTTTTAGCTTTTTCCTGTTAATCCTAGCATGATAAAGAAGATTCAAAGAGAGTGAGATGCCAGCTCCTTTCATTCAGTCAGTAGCTTCAAACATTTCTGGTATATGAAAAACATGTTTTTCAATGGCAAAAATCAATGAATATTGTAAATGCACAAACAGTAATATCTCCACATTGCAAGGTGCAATTCTGAAATTTTTTGCTTTTTCCTGCTAATCCTAGAATGATAAAGAAGATTCAAAGAGAGTGAGATGCCAGCTCCTTTCATTCAGTCAGTAGCTTCAAACATTTCTGGTATATGAAAAACATGTTTTTCAATGGCAAAAATCAATGAATATTGTAAATGCACAAACAGTAATTTCTCCACATTGCACGGTGCAATTCTGAAATTTTTAGCTTTTTCCTGTTAATCCTAGCATGATAAAGAAGATTCAAAGAGAGTGAGATGCCAGCTCCTTTCATTCAGTCAGTAGCTTCAAACATTTCTGGTATATGAAAAACATGTTTTTCAATGGCAAAAATCAATGAATATTGTAAATGCACAAACAGTAATATCTCCACATTGCAAGGTGCAATTCTGAAATTTTTTGCTTTTTCCTGTTAATCCTAGCATGATAAAGAAGATTCAAAGAGAGTGAGATGCCAGCTCCTTTCATTCAGTCAGTAGCTTCAAACATTTCTGGTATATGAAAAACATGTTTTTCAATGGCAAAAATCAATGAATATTGTAAATGCACAAACAGTAATATCTCCACATTGCAAGGTGCAATTCTGAAATTTTTTGCTTTTTCCTGCTAATCCTAGCATGATAAAGAAGATTCAAAGAGAGTGAGATGCCAGCTCCTTTCATTCAGTCAGTAGCTTCAAACATTTCTGGTATATGAAAAACATGTTTTTCAATGGCAAAAATCAATGAATATTGTAAATGCACAAACAGTAATATCTCCACATTGCACGGTGCAATTCTGAAATTTTTAGCTTTTTCCTGTTAATCCTAGCATGATAAAGAAGATTCAAAGAGAGTGAGATGCCAGCTCCTTTCATTCAGTCAGTAGCTTCAAACATTTCTGGACGTTTTTCAATGGCAAAAATCAATGAATATTGTAAATGCACAAACAGTAATATCTCCACATTGCAAGGTGCAATTCTGAAATTTTTTGCTTTTTCCTGTTAATCCTAGCATGATAAAGAAGATTCAAAGAGAGTGAGATGCCCGCTCCTTTCATTCAGTCAGTAGCTTCAAACATTTCTGGTATATGAAAAACATGTTTTTCAATGGCAAAAATCAATGAATATTGTAAATGCACAAACAGTAATATCTCCACATTGCACGGTGCAATTCTGAAATTTTTAGCTTTTTCCTGTTAATCCTAGCATGATAAAGAAGATTCAAAGAGAGTGAGATGCCAGCTCCTTTCATTCAGTCAGTAGCTTCAAACATTTCTGGTATAGGAAAAACATGTTTTTCAATGGCAAAAATCAATGAATATTGTAAATGCACAAACAGTAATATCTCCACATTGCAAGGTGCAATTCTGAAATTTTTTGCTTTTTCCTGCTAATCCTAGCATGATAAAGAAGATTCAAAGAGAGTGAGATGCCAGCTCCTTTCATTCAGTCAGTAGCTTCAAACATTTCTGGACGTTTTTCAATGGCAAAAATCAATGAATATTGTAAATGCACAAACAGTAATATCTCCACATTACAAGGTGCAATTCTGAAATTTTTTGCTTTTTCCTGTTAATCCTAGCATGATAAAGAAGATTCAAAGAGAGTGAGATGCCAGCTCCTTTCATTCAGTCAGTAGCTTCAAACATTTCTGGTATATGAAAAACATGTTTTTCAATGGCAAAAATCAATGAATATTGTAAATGCACAAACAGTAATATCTCCACATTGCAAGGTGCAATTCTGAAATTTTTTGCTTTTTCCTGTTAATCCTAGCATGATAAAGAAGATTCAAAGAGAGTGAGATGCCAGCTCCTTTCATTCAGTCAGTAGCTTCAAACATTTCTGGTATATGAAAAACATGTTTTTCAATGGCAAAAATCAATGAATATTGTAAATGCACAAACAGTAATATCTCCACATTGCAAGGTGCAATTCTGAAATTTTTTGCTTTTTCCTGCTAATCCTAGCATGATAAAGAAGATTCAAAGAGAGTGAGATGCCAGCTCCTTTCATTCAGTCAGTAGCTTCAAACATTTCTGGTATATGAAAAACATGTTTTTCAATGGCAAAAATCAATGAATATTGTAAATGCACAAACAGTAATATCTCCACATTGCAAGGTGCAATTCTGAAATTTTTTGCTTTTTCCTGCTAATCCTAGCATGATAAAGAAGATTCAAAGAGAGTGAGATGCCAGCTCCTTTCATTCAGTCAGTAGCTTCAAACATTTCTGGTATATGAAAAACATGTTTTTCAATGGCAAAAATCAATGAATATTGTAAATGCACAAACAGTAATATCTCCACATTGCACGGTGCAATTCTGAAATTTTTAGCTTTTTCCTGTTAATCCTAGCATGATAAAGAAGATTCAAAGAGAGTGAGATGCCAGCTCCTTTCATTCAGTCAGTAGCTTCAAACATTTCTGGACGTTTTTCAATGGCAAAAATCAATGAATATTGTAAATGCACAAACAGTAATATCTCCACATTGCAAGGTGCAATTCTGAAATTTTTTGCTTTTTCCTGTTAATCCTAGCATGATAAAGAAGATTCAAAGAGAGTGAGATGCCAGCTCCTTTCATTCAGTCAGTAGCTTCAAACATTTCTGGTATATGAAAAACATGTTTTTCAATGGCAAAAATCAATGAATATTGTAAATGCACAAACAGTAATATCTCCACATTGCAAGGTGCAATTCTGAAATTTTTTGCTTTTTCCTGCTAATCCTAGCATGATAAAGAAGATTCAAAGAGAGTGAGATGCCAGCTCCTTTCATTCAGTCAGTAGCTTCAAACATTTCTGGTATATGAAAAACATGTTTTTCAATGGCAAAAATCAATGAATATTGTAAATGCACAAACAGTAATATCTCCACATTGCACGGTGCAATTCTGAAATTTTTAACTTTCCTGTTAATCCTAGCATGATAAAGAAGATTCAAAGAGAGTGAGATGCCAGCTCCTTTCATTCAGTCAGTAGCTTCAAACATTTCTGGTATATGAAAAACATGTTTTTCAATGGCAAAAATCAATGAATATTGTAAATGCACAAACAGTAATATCTCCACATTGCAAGGTGCAATTCTGAAATTGTTTGCTTTTTCCTGCTAATCCTAGCATGATAAAGAAGATTCAAAGAGAGTGAGATGCCAGCTCCTTTCATTCAGTCAGTAGCTTCAAACATTTATGGTATATGAAAAACATGTTTTTCAATGGCAAAAATCAATGAATATTGTAAATGCACAAACAGTAATATCTCCACATTGCACGGTGCAATTCTGAAATTTTTAGCTTTTTCCTGTTAATCCTAGCATGATAAAGAAGATTCAAAGAGAGTGAGATGCCAGCTCCTTTCATTCAGTCAGTAGCTTCAAACATTTCTGGACGTTTTTCAATGGCAAAAATTAATGAATATTGTAAATGCACAAACAGTAATATCTCCACATTGCAAGGTGCAATTCTGAAATTTTTTGCTTTTTCCTGCTAATCCTAGCATGATAAAGAAGATTCAAAGAGAGTGAGATGCCAGCTCCTTTCATTCAGTCAGTAGCTTCAAACATTTCTGGTATATGAAAAACATGTTTTTCAATGGCAAAAATCAATGAATATTGTAAATGCACAAACAGTAATATCTCCACATTCCAAGGTGCAATTCTGAAATTTTTTGCTTTTTCCTGCTAATCCTAGCATGATAAAGAAGATTCAAAGAGAGTGAGATGCCAGCTCCTTTCATTCAGTCAGTAGCTTCAAACATTTCTGGTATATGAAAAACATGTTTTTCAATGGCAAAAATCAATGAATATTGTAAATGTACAAACAGTAATATCTCCACATTGCACGGTGCAATTCTGAAATTTTTAGCTTTTTCCTGTTAATCGTAGCATGATAAAGAAGATTCAAAGAGAGTGAGATGCCAGCTCCTTTCATTCAGTCAGTAGCTTCAAACATTTCTGGTATATGAAAAACATGTTTTTCAATGGCAAAAATCAATGAATATTGTAAATGCACAAACAGTAATATCTCCACATTGCAAGGTGCAATTCTGAAATTTTTTGCTTTTTCCTGTTAATCCTAGCATGATAAAGAAGATTCAAAGAGAGTGAGATGCCAGCTCCTTTCATTCAGTCAGTAGCTTCAAACATTTCTGGTATATGAAAAACATGTTTTTCAATGGCAAAAATCAATGAATATTGTAAATGCACAAACAGTAATATCTCCACATTGCAAGGTGCAATTCTGAAATTTTTTGCTTTTTCCTGCTAATCCTAGCATGATAAAGAAGATTCAAAGAGAGTGAGATGCCAGCTCCTTTCATTCAGTCAGTAGCTTCAAACATTTCTGGTATATGAAAAACATGTTTTTCAATGGCAAAAATCAATGAATATTGTAAATGCACAAACAGTAATATCTCCACATTGCACGGTGCAATTCTGAAATTTTTAGCTTTTTCCTGTTAATCCTAGCATGATAAAGAAGATTCAAAGAGAGTGAGATGCCAGCTCCTTTCATTCAGTCAGTAGCTTCAAACATTTCTGGTATATGAAAAACATGTTTTTCAATGGCAAAAATCAATGAATATTGTAAATGCACAAACAGTAATATCTCCACATTGCAAGGTGCAATTCTGAAATTTTTTGCTTTTTCCTGCTAATCCTAGCATGATAAAGAAGATTCAAAGAGAGTGAGATGCCAGCTCCTTTCATTCAGTCAGTAGCTTCAAACATTTCTGGTATATGAAAAACATGTTTTTCAATGGCAAAAATCAATGAATATTGTAAATGCACAAACAGTAATATCTCCACATTGCACGGTGCAATTCTGAAATTTTTAGCTTTTTCCTGTTAATCCTAGCATGATAAAGAAGATTCAAAGAGAGTGAGATGCCAGCTCCTTTCATTCAGTCAGTAGCTTCAAACATTTCTGGTATATGAAAAACATGTTTTTCAATGGCAAAAATCAATGAATATTGTAAATGCACAAACAGTAATATCTCCACATTGCAAGGTGCAATTCTGAAATTTTTTGCTTTTTCCTGCTAATCCTAGCATGATAAAGAAGATTCAAAGAGAGTGAGATGCCAGCTCCTTTCATTCAGTCAGTAGCTTCAAACATTTCTGGTATATGAAAAACATGTTTTTCAATGGCAAAAATCAATGAATATTGTAAATGCACAAACAGTAATATCTCCACATTGCACGGTGCAATTCTGAAATTTTTAGCTTTTTCCTGTTAATCCTAGCATGATAAAGAAGATTCAAAGAGAGTGAGATGCCAGCTCCTTTCATTCAGTCAGTAGCTTCAAACATTTCTGGTATATGAAAAACATGTTTTTCAATGGCAAAAATCAATGAATATTGTAAATGCACAAACAGTAATATCTCCACATTGCAAGGTGCAATTCTGAAATTTTTTGCTTTTTCCTGTTAATCCTAGCATGATAAAGAAGATTCAAAGAGAGTGAGATGCCAGCTCCTTTCATTCAGTCAGTAGCTTCAAACATTTCTGGTATATGAAAAACATGTTTTTCAATGGCAAAAATCAATGAATATTGTAAATGCACAAACAGTAATATCTCCACATTGCACGGTGCAATTCTGAAATTTTTAGCTTTTTCCTGTTAATCCTAGCATGATAAAGAAGATTCAAAGAGAGTGAGATGCCAGCTCCTTTCATTCAGTCAGTAGCTTCAAACATTTCTGGACGTTTTTCAATGGCAAAAATTAATGAATATTGTAAATGCACAAACAGTAATATCTCCACATTGCAAGGTGCAATTCTGAAATTTTTTGCTTTTTCCTGCTAATCCTAGCATGATAAAGAAGATTCAAAGAGAGTGAGATGCCAGCTCCTTTCATTCAGTCAGTAGCTTCAAACATTTCTGGTATATGAAAAACATGTTTTTCAATGGCAAAAATCAATGAATATTGTAAATGCACAAACAGTAATATCTCCACATTGCAAGGTGCAATTCTGAAATTTTTTGCTTTTTCCTGCTAATCCTAGCATGATAAAGAAGATTCAAAGAGAGTGAGATGCCAGCTCCTTTCATTCAGTCAGTAGCTTCAAACATTTCTGGTATATGAAAAACATGTTTTTCAATGGCAAAAATCAATGAATATTGTAAATGCACAAACAGTAATATCTCCACATTGCAAGGTGCAATTCTGAAATTCTTTGCTTTTTCCTGTTAATCCTAGCATGATAAAGAAGATTCAAAGAGAGTGAGATGCCAGCTCCTTTCATTCAGTCAGTAGCTTCAAACATTTCTGGTATATGAAAAACATGTTTTTCAATGGCAAAAATCAATGAATATTGTAAATGCACAAACAGTAATATCTCCACATTGCAAGGTGCAATTCTGAAATTTTTTGCTTTTTCCTGCTAATCCTAGCATGATAAAGAAGATTCAAAGAGAGTGAGATGCCAGCTCCTTTCATTCAGTCAGTAGCTTCAAACATTTCTGGTATATGAAAAACATGTTTTTCAATGGCAAAAATCAATGAATATTGTAAATGCACAAACAGTAATATCTCCACATTGCACGGTGCAATTCTGAAATTTTTAGCTTTTTCCTGTTAATCCTAGCATGATAAAGAAGATTCAAAGAGAGTGAGATGCCAGCTCCTTTCATTCAGTCAGTAGCTTCAAACATTTCTGGTATATGAAAAACATGTTTTTCAATGGCAAAAATCAATGAATATTGTAAATGCACAAACAGTAATATCTCCACATTGCAAGGTGCAATTCTGAAATTTTTTGCTTTTTCCTGCTAATCCTAGCATGATAAAGAAGATTCAAAGAGAGTGAGATGCCAGCTCCTTTCATTCAGTCAGTAGCTTCAAACATTTCTGGTATATGAAAAACATGTTTTTCAATGGCAAAAATCAATGAATATTGTAAATGCACAAACAGTAATATCTCCACATTGCACGGTGCAATTCTGAAATTTTTAGCTTTTTCCTGTTAATCCTAGCATGATAAAGAAGATTCAAAGAGAGTGAGATGCCAGCTCCTTTCATTCAGTCAGTAGCTTCAAACATTTCTGGTATATGAAAAACATGTTTTTCAATGGCAAAAATCAATGAATATTGTAAATGCACAAACAGTAATATCTCCACATTGCAAGGTGCAATTCTGAAATTTTTTGCTTTTTCCTGTTAATCCTAGCATGATAAAGAAGATTCAAAGAGAGTGAGATGCCAGCTCCTTTCATTCAGTCAGTAGCTTCAAACATTTCTGGACGTTTTTCAATGGCAAAAATCAATGAATATTGTAAATGCACAAACAGTAATATCTCCACATTGCAAGGTGCAATTCTGAAATTTTTTGCTTTTTCCTGTTAATCCTAGCATGATAAAGAAGATTCAAAGAGAGTGAGATGCCAGCTCCTTTCATTCAGTCAGTAGCTTCAAACATTTCTGGTATATGAAAAACATGTTTTTCAATGGCAAAAATCAATGAATATTGTAAATGCACAAACAGTAATATCTCCACATTGCAAGGTGCAATTCTGAAATTTTTTGCTTTTTCCTGTTAATCCTAGCATGATAAAGAAGATTCAAAGAGAGTGAGATGCCAGCTCCTTTCATTCAGTCAGTAGCTTCAAACATTTCTGGTATATGAAAAACATGTTTTTCAATGGCAAAAATCAATGAATATTGTAAATGCACAAACAGTAATATCTCCACATTGCACGGTGCAATTCTGAAATTTTTAGCTTTTTCCTGTTAATCCTAGCATGATAAAGAAGATTCAAAGAGAGTGAGATGCCAGCTCCTTTCATTCAGTCAGTAGCTTCAAACATTTCTGGACGTTTTTCAATGGCAAAAATTAATGAATATTGTAAATGCACAAACAGTAATATCTCCACATTGCAAGGTGCAATTCTGAAATTTTTTGCTTTTTCCTGCTAATCCTAGCATGATAAAGAAGATTCAAAGAGAGTGAGATGCCAGCTCCTTTCATTCAGTCAGTAGCTTCAAACATTTCTGGTATATGAAAAACATGTTTTTCAATGGCAAAAATCAATGAATATTGTAAATGCACAAACAGTAATATCTCCACATTGCAAGGTGCAATTCTGAAATTTTTTGCTTTTTCCTGCTAATCCTAGCATGATAAAGAAGATTCAAAGACAGTGAGATGCCAGCTCCTTTCATTCAGTCAGTAGCTTCAAACATTTCTGGTATATGAAAAACATGTTTTTCAATGGCAAAAATCAATGAATATTGTAAATGCACAAACAGTAATATCTCCACATTGCACGGTGCAATTCTGAAATTTTTAGCTTTTTCCTGTTAATCCTAGCATGATAAAGAAGATTCAAAGAGAGTGAGATGCCAGCTCCTTTCATTCATTCAGTAGCTTCAAACATTTCTGGTATATGAAAAACATGTTTTTCAATGGCAAAAATCAATGAATATTGTAAATGCACAAACAGTAATATCTCCACATTGCAAGGTGCAATTCTGAAATTCTTTGCTTTTTCCTGTTAATCCTAGCATGATAAAGAAGATTCAAAGAGAGTGAGATGCCAGCTCCTTTCATTCAGTCAGTAGCTTCAAACATTTCTGGTATATGAAAAACATGTTTTTCAATGGCAAAAATCAATGAATATTGTAAATGCACAAACAGTAATATCTCCACATTGCAAGGTGCAATTCTGAAATTTTTTGCTTTTTCCTGCTAATCCTAGCATGATAAAGAAGATTCAAAGAGAGTGAGATGCCAGCTCCTTTCATTCAGTCAGTAGCTTCAAACATTTCTGGTATATGAAAAACATGTTTTTCAATGGCAAAAATCAATGAATATTGTAAATGCACAAACAGTAATATCTCCACATTGCACGGTGCAATTCTGAAATTTTTAGCTTTTTCCTGTTAATCCTAGCATGATAAAGAAGATTCAAAGAGAGTGAGATGCCAGCTCCTTTCATTCAGTCAGTAGCTTCAAACATTTCTGGTATATGAAAAACATGTTTTTCAATGGCAAAAATCAATGAATATTGTAAATGCACAAACAGTAATATCTCCACATTGCACGGTGCAATTCTGAAATTTTTTGCTTTTTCCTGCTAATCCTAGCATGATAAAGAAGATTCAAAGAGAGTGAGATGCCAGCTCCTTTCATTCAGTCAGTAGCTTCAAACATTTCTGGTATATGAAAAACATGTTTTTCAATGGCAAAAATCAATGAATATTGTAAATGCACAAACAGTAATATCTCCACATTGCACGGTGCAATTCTGAAATTTTTAGCTTTTTCCTGTTAATCCTAGCATGATAAAGAAGATTCAAAGAGAGTGAGATGCCAGCTCCTTTCATTCAGTCAGTAGCTTCAAACATTTCTGGTATATGAAAAACATGTTTTTCAATGGCAAAAATCAATGAATATTGTAAATGCACAAACAGTAATATCTCCACATTGCAAGGTGCAATTCTGAAATTTTTTGCTTTTTCCTGTTAATCCTAGCATGATAAAGAAGATTCAAAGAGAGTGAGATGCCAGCTCCTTTCATTCAGTCAGTAGCTTCAAACATTTCTGGTATATGAAAAACATGTTTTTCAATGGCAAAAATCAATGAATATTGTAAATGCACAAACAGTAATATCTCCACATTGCAAGGTGCAATTCTGAAATTTTTTGCTTTTTCCTGTTAATCCTAGCATGATAAAGAAGATTCAAAGAGAGTGAGATGCCAGCTCCTTTCATTCAGTCAGTAGCTTCAAACATTTCTGGTATATGAAAAACATGTTTTTCAATGGCAAAAATCAATGAATATTGTAAATGCACAAACAGTAATATCTCCACATTGCAAGGTGCAATTCTGAAATTTTTTGCTTTTTCCTGCTAATCCTAGCATGATAAAGAAGATTCAAAGAGAGTGAGATGCCAGCTCCTTTCATTCAGTCAGTAGCTTCAAACATTTCTGGTATATGAAAAACATGTTTTTCAATGGCAAAAATCAATGAATATTGTAAATGCACAAACAGTAATATCTCCACATTGCAAGGTGCAATTCTGAAATTTTTTGCTTTTTCCTGCTAATCCTAGCATGATAAAGAAGATTCAAAGAGAGTGAGATGCCAGCTCCTTTCATTCAGTCAGTAGCTTCAAACATTTCTGGACGTTTTTCAATGGCAAAAATCAATGAATATTGTAAATGCACAAACAGTAATATCTCCACATTGCAAGGTGCAATTCTGAAATTTTTTGCTTTTTCCTGTTAATCCTAGCATGATAAAGAAGATTCAAAGAGAGTGAGATGCCAGCTCCTTTCATTCAGTCAGTAGCTTCAAACATTTCTGGTATATGAAAAACATGTTTTTCAATGGCAAAAATCAATGAATATTGTAAATGCACAAACAGTAATATCTCCACATTGCAAGGTGCAATTCTGAAATTTTTTGCTTTTTCCTGTTAATCCTAGCATGATAAAGAAGATTCAAAGAGAGTGAGATGCCAGCTCCTTTCATTCAGTCAGTAGCTTCAAACATTTCTGGTATATGAAAAACATGTTTTTCAATGGCAAAAATCAATGAATATTGTAAATGCACAAACAGTAATATCTCCACATTGCACGGTGCAATTCTGAAATTTTTAGCTTTTTCCTGTTAATCCTAGCATGATAAAGAAGATTCAAAGAGAGTGAGATGCCAGCTCCTTTCATTCAGTCAGTAGCTTCAAACATTTCTGGACGTTTTTCAATGGCAAAAATTAATGAATATTGTAAATGCACAAACAGTAATATCTCCACATTGCAAGGTGCAATTCTGAAATTTTTTGCTTTTTCCTGCTAATCCTAGCATGATAAAGAAGATTCAAAGAGAGTGAGATGCCAGCTCCTTTCATTCAGTCAGTAGCTTCAAACATTTCTGGTATATGAAAAACATGTTTTTCAATGGCAAAAATCAATGAATATTGTAAATGCACAAACAGTAATATCTCCACATTGCAAGGTGCAATTCTGAAATTTTTTGCTTTTTCCTGCTAATCCTAGCATGATAAAGAAGATTCAAAGACAGTGAGATGCCAGCTCCTTTCATTCAGTCAGTAGCTTCAAACATTTCTGGTATATGAAAAACATGTTTTTCAATGGCAAAAATCAATGAATATTGTAAATGCACAAACAGTAATATCTCCACATTGCACGGTGCAATTCTGAAATTTTTAGCTTTTTCCTGTTAATCCTAGCATGATAAAGAAGATTCAAAGAGAGTGAGATGCCAGCTCCTTTCATTCAGTCAGTAGCTTCAAACATTTCTGGTATATGAAAAACATGTTTTTCAATGGCAAAAATCAATGAATATTGTAAATGCACAAACAGTAATATCTCCACATTGCAAGGTGCAATTCTGAAATTCTTTGCTTTTTCCTGTTAATCCTAGCATGATAAAGAAGATTCAAAGAGAGTGAGATGCCAGCTCCTTTCATTCAGTCAGTAGCTTCAAACATTTCTGGTATATGAAAAACATGTTTTTCAATGGCAAAAATCAATGAATATTGTAAATGCACAAACAGTAATATCTCCACATTGCAAGGTGCAATTCTGAAATTTTTTGCTTTTTCCTGCTAATCCTAGCATGATAAAGAAGATTCAAAGAGAGTGAGATGCCAGCTCCTTTCATTCAGTCAGTAGCTTCAAACATTTCTGGTATATGAAAAACATGTTTTTCAATGGCAAAAATCAATGAATATTGTAAATGCACAAACAGTAATATCTCCACATTGCACGGTGCAATTCTGAAATTTTTAGCTTTTTCCTGTTAATCCTAGCATGATAAAGAAGATTCAAAGAGAGTGAGATGCCAGCTCCTTTCATTCAGTCAGTAGCTTCAAACATTTCTGGTATATGAAAAACATGTTTTTCAATGGCAAAAATCAATGAATATTGTAAATGCACAAACAGTAATATCTCCACATTGCACGGTGCAATTCTGAAATTTTTAGCTTTTTCCTGTTAATCCTAGCATGATAAAGAAGATTCAAAGAGAGTGAGATGCCAGCTCCTTTCATTCAGTCAGTAGCTTCAAACATTTCTGGTATATGAAAAACATGTTTTTCAATGGCAAAAATCAATGAATATTGTAAATGCACAAACAGTAATATCTCCACATTGCAAGGTGCAATTCTGAAATTTTTTGCTTTTTCCTGTTAATCCTAGGATGATAAAGAAGATTCAAAGAGAGTGAGATGCCAGCTCCTTTCATTCAGTCAGTAGCTTCAAACATTTCTGGTATATGAAAAACATGTTTTTCAATGGCAAAAATCAATGAATATTGTAAATGCACAAACAGTAATATCTCCACATTGCAAGGTGCAATTCTGAAATTTTTTGCTTTTTCCTGCTAATCCTAGCATGATAAAGAAGATTCAAAGAGAGTGAGATGCCAGCTCCTTTCATTCAGTCAGTAGCTTCAAACATTTCTGGTATATGAAAAACATGTTTTTCAATGGCAAAAATCAATGAATATTGTAAATGCACAAACAGTAATATCTCCACATTGCAAGTTGCAATTCTGAAATTTTTAGCTTTTTCCTGTTAATCCTAGCATGATAAAGAAGATTCAAAGAGAGTGAGATGCCAGCTCCTTTCATTCAGTCAGTAGCTTCAAACATTTCTGGACGTTTTTCAATGGCAAAAATCAATGAATATTGTAAATGCACAAACAGTAATATCTCCACATTGCAAGGTGCAATTCTGAAATTTTTTGCTTTTTCCTGTTAATCCTAGCATGATAAAGAAGATTCAAAGAGAGTGAGATGCCAGCTCCTTTCATTCAGTCAGTAGCTTCAAACATTTCTGGTATATGAAAAACATGTTTTTCAATGGCAACAATCAATGAATATTGTAAATGCACAAACAGTAATATCTCCACATTGCAAGGTGCAATTCTGAAATTTTTTGCTTTTTCCTGTTAATCCTAGCATGATAAAGAAGATTCAAAGAGAGTGAGATGCCAGCTCCTTTCATTCAGTCAGTAGCTTCAAACATTTCTGGTATATGAAAAACATGTTTTTCAATGGCAAAAATCAATGAATATTGTAAATGCACAAACAGTAATATCTCCACATTGCAAGGTGCAATTCTGAAATTCTTTGCTTTTTCCTGTTAATCCTAGCATGATAAAGAAGATTCAAAGAGAGTGAGATGCCAGCTCCTTTCATTCAGTCAGTAGCTTCAAACATTTCTGGTATATGAAAAACATGTTTTTCAATGGCAAAAATCAATGAATATTGTAAATGCACAAACAGTAATATCTCCACATTGCAAGGTGCAATTCTGAAATTTTTTGCTTTTTCCTGCTAATCCTAGCATGATAAAGAAGATTCAAAGAGAGTGAGATGCCAGCTCCTTTCATTCAGTCAGTAGCTTCAAACATTTCTGGTATATGAAAAACATGTTTTTCAATGGCAAAAATCAATGAATATTGTAAATGCACAAACAGTAATATCTCCACATTGCACGGTGCAATTCTGAAATTTTTAGCTTTTTCCTGTTAATCCTAGCATGATAAAGAAGATTCAAAGAGAGTGAGATGCCAGCTCCTTTCATTCAGTCAGTAGCTTCAAACATTTCTGGTATATGAAAAACATGTTTTTCAATGGCAAAAATCAATGAATATTGTAAATGCACAAACAGTAATATCTCCACATTGCACGGTGCAATTCTGAAATTTTTAGCTTTTTCCTGTTAATCCTAGCATGATAAAGAAGATTCAAAGAGAGTGAGATGCCAGCTCCTTTCATTCAGTCAGTAGCTTCAAACATTTCTGGTATATGAAAAACATGTTTTTCAATGGCAAAAATCAATGAATATTGTAAATGCACAAACAGTAATATCTCCACATTGCAAGGTGCAATTCTGAAATTTTTTGCTTTTTCCTGTTAATCCTAGGATGATAAAGAAGATTCAAAGAGAGTGAGATGCCAGCTCCTTTCATTCAGTCAGTAGCTTCAAACATTTCTGGTATATGAAAAACATGTTTTTCAATGGCAAAAATCAATGAATATTGTAAATGCACAAACAGTAATATCTCCACATTGCAAGGTGCAATTCTGAAATTTTTTGCTTTTTCCTGCTAATCCTAGCATGATAAAGAAGATTCAAAGAGAGTGAGATGCCAGCTCCTTTCATTCAGTCAGTAGCTTCAAACATTTCTGGTATATGAAAAACATGTTTTTCAATGGCAAAAATCAATGAATATTGTAAATGCACAAACAGTAATATCTCCACATTGCAAGGTGCAATTCTGAAATTTTTAGCTTTTTCCTGTTAATCCTAGCATGATAAAGAAGATTCAAAGAGAGTGAGATGCCAGCTCCTTTCATTCAGTCAGTAGCTTCAAACATTTCTGGACGTTTTTCAATGGCAAAAATCAATGAATATTGTAAATGCACAAACAGTAATATCTCCACATTGCAAGGTGCAATTCTGAAATTTTTTGCTTTTTCCTGTTAATCCTAGCATGATAAAGAAGATTCAAAGAGAGTGAGATGCCAGCTCCTTTCATTCAGTCAGTAGCTTCAAACATTTCTGGTATATGAAAAACATGTTTTTCAATGGCAACAATCAATGAATATTGTAAATGCACAAACAGTAATATCTCCACATTGCAAGGTGCAATTCTGAAATTTTTTGCTTTTTCCTGTTAATCCTAGCATGATAAAGAAGATTCAAAGAGAGTGAGATGCCAGCTCCTTTCATTCAGTCAGTAGCTTCAAACATTTCTGGTATATGAAAAACATGTTTTTCAATGGCAAAAATCAATGAATATTGTAAATGCACAAACAGTAATATCTCCACATTGCAAGGTGCAATTCTGAAATTCTTTGCTTTTTCCTGTTAATCCTAGCATGATAAAGAAGATTCAAAGAGAGTGAGATGCCAGCTCCTTTCATTCAGTCAGTAGCTTCAAACATTTCTGGTATATGAAAAACATGTTTTTCAATGGCAAAAATCAATGAATATTGTAAATGCACAAACAGTAATATCTCCACATTGCAAGGTGCAATTCTGAAATTTTTTGCTTTTTCCTGCTAATCCTAGCATGATAAAGAAGATTCAAAGAGAGTGAGATGCCAGCTCCTTTCATTCAGTCAGTAGCTTCAAACATTTCTGGTATATGAAAAACATGTTTTTCAATGGCAAAAATCAATGAATATTGTAAATGCACAAACAGTAAAATCTCCACATTGCACGGTGCAATTCTGAAATTTTTAGCTTTTTCCTGTTAATCCTAGCATGATAAAGAAGATTCAAAGAGAGTGAGATGCCAGCTCCTTTCATTCAGTCAGTAGCTTCAAACATTTCTGGTATATGAAAAACATGTTTTTCAATGGCAAAAATCAATGAATATTGTAAATGCACAAACAGTAATATCTCCACATTGCACGGTGCAATTCTGAAATTTTTAGCTTTTTCCTGTTAATCCTAGCATGATAAAGAAGATTCAAAGAGAGTGAGATGCCAGCTCCTTTCATTCAGTCAGTAGCTTCAAACATTTCTGGTATATGAAAAACATGTTTTTCAATGGCAAAAATCAATGAATATTGTAAATGCACAAACAGTAATATCTCCACATTGCAAGGTGCAATTCTGAAATTTTTTGCTTTTTCCTGTTAATCCTAGGATGATAAAGAAGATTCAAAGAGAGTGAGATGCCAGCTCCTTTCATTCAGTCAGTAGCTTCAAACATTTCTGGTATATGAAAAACATGTTTTTCAATGGCAAAAATCAATGAATATTGTAAATGCACAAACAGTAATATCTCCACATTGCAAGGTGCAATTCTGAAATTTTTTGCTTTTTCCTGCTAATCCTAGCATGATAAAGAAGATTCAAAGAGAGTGAGATGCCAGCTCCTTTCATTCAGTCAGTAGCTTCAAACATTTCTGGTATATGAAAAACATGTTTTTCAATGGCAAAAATCAATGAATATTGTAAATGCACAAACAGTAATATCTCCACATTGCAAGGTGCAATTCTGAAATTTTTAGCTTTTTCCTGTTAATCCTAGCATGATAAAGAAGATTCAAAGAGAGTGAGATGCCAGCTCCTTTCATTCAGTCAGTAGCTTCAAACATTTCTGGACGTTTTTCAATGGCAAAAATCAATGAATATTGTAAATGCACAAACAGTAATATCTCCACATTGCAAGGTGCAATTCTGAAATTTTTTGCTTTTTCCTGTTAATCCTAGCATGATAAAGAAGATTCAAAGAGAGTGAGATGCCAGCTCCTTTCATTCAGTCAGTAGCTTCAAACATTTCTGGTATATGAAAAACATGTTTTTCAATGGCAAAAATCAATGAATATTGTAAATGCACAAACAGTAATATCTCCACATTGCAAGGTGCAATTCTGAAATTTTTTGCTTTTTCCTGCTAATCCTAGCATGATAAAGAAGATTCAAAGAGAGTGAGATGCCAGCTCCTTTCATTCAGTCAGTAGCTTCAAACATTTCTGGTATATGAAAAACATGTTTTTCAATGGCAAAAATCAATGAATATTGTAAATGCACAAACAGTAATATCTCCACATTGCAAGGTGCAATTCTGAAATTTTTAGCTTTTTCCTGTTAATCCTAGCATGATAAAGAAGATTCAAAGAGAGTGAGATGCCAGCTCCTTTCATTCAGTCAGTAGCTTCAAACATTTCTGGTATATGAAAAACATGTTTTTCAATGGCAAAAATCAATGAATATTGTAAATGCACAAACAGTAATATCTCCACATTGCAAGGTGCAATTCTGAAATTTTTTGCTTTTTCCTGTTAATCCTAGCATGATAAAGAAGATTCAAAGAGAGTGAGATGCCAGCTCCTTTCATTCAGTCAGTAGCTTCAAACATTTCTGGTATATGAAAAACATGTTTTTCAATGGCAAAAATCAATGAATATTGTAAATGCACAAACAGTAATATCTCCACATTGCAAGGTGCAATTCTGAAATTTTTTGCTTTTTCCTGCTAATCCTAGCATGATAAAGAAGATTCAAAGAGAGTGAGATGCCAGCTCCTTTCATTCAGTCAGTAGCTTCAAACATTTCTGGTATATGAAAAACATGTTTTTCAATGGCAAAAATCAATGAATATTGTAAATGCACAAACAGTAATATCTCCACATTGCAAGGTGCAATTCTGAAATTTTTTGCTTTTTCCTGCTAATCCTAGCATGATAAAGAAGATTCAAAGAGAGTGAGATGCCAGCTCCTTTCATTCAGTCAGTAGCTTCAAACATTTCTGGACGTTTTTCAATGGCAAAAATCAATGAATATTGTAAATGCACAAACAGTAATATCTCCACATTGCAAGGTGCAATTCTGAAATTTTTTGCTTTTTCCTGTTAATCCTAGCATGATAAAGAAGATTCAAAGAGAGTGAGATGCCAGCTCCTTTCATTCAGTCAGTAGCTTCAAACATTTCTGGTATATGAAAAACATGTTTTTCAATGGCAAAAATCAATGAATATTGTAAATGCACAAACAGTAATATCTCCACATTGCAAGGTGCAATTCTGAAATTTTTTGCTTTTTCCTGTTAATCCTAGCATGATAAAGAAGATTCAAAGAGAGTGAGATGCCAGCTCCTTTCATTCAGTCAGTAGCTTCAAACATTTCTGGTATATGAAAAACATGTTTTTCAATGGCAAAAATCAATGAATATTGTAAATGCACAAACAGTAATATCTCCACATTGCACGGTGCAATTCTGAAATTTTTAGCTTTTTCCTGTTAATCCTAGCATGATAAAGAAGATTCAAAGAGAGTGAGATGCCAGCTCCTTTCATTCAGTCAGTAGCTTCAAACATTTCTGGACGTTTTTCAATGGCAAAAATTAATGAATTTTGTAAATGCACAAACAGTAATATCTCCACATTGCAAGGTGCAATTCTGAAATTTTTTGCTTTTTCCTGCTAATCCTAGCATGATAAAGAAGATTCAAAGAGAGTGAGATGCCAGCTCCTTTCATTCAGTCAGTAGCTTCAAACATTTCTGGTATATGAAAAACATGTTTTTCAATGGCAAAAATCAATGAATATTGTAAATGCACAAACAGTAATATCTCCACATTGCAAGGTGCAATTCTGAAATTTTTTGCTTTTTCCTGCTAATCCTAGCATGATAAAGAAGATTCAAAGACAGTGAGATGCCAGCTCCTTTCATTCAGTCAGTAGCTTCAAACATTTCTGGTATATGAAAAACATGTTTTTCAATGGCAAAAATCAATGAATATTGTAAATGCACAAACAGTAATATCTCCACATTGCACGGTGCAATTCTGAAATTTTTAGCTTTTTCCTGTTAATCCTAGCATGATAAAGAAGATTCAAAGAGAGTGAGATGCCAGCTCCTTTCATTCAGTCAGTAGCTTCAAACATTTCTGGTATATGAAAAACATGTTTTTCAATGGCAAAAATCAATGAATATTGTAAATGCACAAACAGTAATATCTCCACATTGCAAGGTGCAATTCTGAAATTCTTTGCTTTTTCCTGTTAATCCTAGCATGATAAAGAAGATTCAAAGAGAGTGAGATGCCAGCTCCTTTCATTCAGTCAGTAGCTTCAAACATTTCTGGTATATGAAAAACATGTTTTTCAATGGCAAAAATCAATGAATATTGTAAATGCACAAACAGTAATATCTCCACATTGCAAGGTGCAATTCTGAAATTTTTTGCTTTTTCCTGCTAATCCTAGCATGATAAAGAAGATTCAAAGAGAGTGAGATGCCAGCTCCTTTCATTCAGTCAGTAGCTTCAAACATTTCTGGTATATGAAAAACATGTTTTTCAATGGCAAAAATCAATGAATATTGTAAATGCACAAACAGTAATATCTCCACATTGCACGGTGCAATTCTGAAATTTTTAGCTTTTTCCTGTTAATCCTAGCATGATAAAGAAGATTCAAAGAGAGTGAGATGCCAGCTCCTTTCATTCAGTCAGTAGCTTCAAACATTTCTGGTATATGAAAAACATGTTTTTCAATGGCAAAAATCAATGAATATTGTAAATGCACAAACAGTAATATCTCCACATTGCAAGGTGCAATTCTGAAATTTTTTGCTTTTTCCTGCTAATCCTAGCATGATAAAGAAGATTCAAAGAGAGTGAGATGCCAGCTCCTTTCATTCAGTCAGTAGCTTCAAACATTTCTGGTATATGAAAAACATGTTTTTCAATGGCAAAAATCAATGAATATTGTAAATGCACAAACAGTAATATCTCCACATTGCACGGTGCAATTCTGAAATTTTTAGCTTTTTCCTGTTAATCCTAGCATGATAAAGAAGATTCAAAGAGAGTGAGATGCCAGCTCCTTTCATTCAGTCAGTAGCTTCAAACATTTCTGGTATATGAAAAACATGTTTTTCAATGGCAAAAATCAATGAATATTGTAAATGCACAAACAGTAATATCTCCACATTGCAAGGTGCAATTCTGAAATTTTTTGCTTTTTCCTGTTAATCCTAGCATGATAAAGAAGATTCAAAGAGAGTGAGATGCCAGCTCCTTTCATTCAGTCAGTAGCTTCAAACATTTCTGGTATATGAAAAACATGTTTTTCAATGGCAAAAATCAATGAATATTGTAAATGCACAAACAGTAATATCTCCACATTGCAAGGTGCAATTCTGAAATTTTTTGCTTTTTCCTGCTAATCCTAGCATGATAAAGAAGATTCAAAGAGAGTGAGATGCCAGCTCCTTTCATTCAGTCAGTAGCTTCAAACATTTCTGGTATATGAAAAACATGTTTTTCAATGGCAAAAATCAATGAATATTGTAAATGCACAAACAGTAATATCTCCACATTGCACGGTGCAATTCTGAAATTTTTAGCTTTTTCCTGTTAATCCTAGCATGATAAAGAAGATTCAAAGAGAGTGAGATGCCAGCTCCTTTCATTCAGTCAGTAGCTTCAAACATTTCTGGACGTTTTTCAATGGCAAAAATCAATGAATATTGTAAATGCACAAACAGTAATATCTCCACATTGCAAGGTGCAATTCTGAAATTTTTTGCTTTTTCCTGTTAATCCTAGCATGATAAAGAAGATTCAAAGAGAGTGAGATGCCAGCTCCTTTCATTCAGTCAGTAGCTTCAAACATTTCTGGTATATGAAAAACATGTTTTTCAATGGCAACAATCAATGAATATTGTAAATGCACAAACAGTAATATCTCCACATTGCAAGGTGCAATTCTGAAATTTTTTGCTTTTTCCTGTTAATCCTAGCATGATAAAGAAGATTCAAAGAGAGTGAGATGCCAGCTCCTTTCATTCAGTCAGTAGCTTCAAACATTTCTGGTATATGAAAAACATGTTTTTCAATGGCAAAAATCAATGAATATTGTAAATGCACAAACAGTAATATCTCCACATTGCAAGGTGCAATTCTGAAATTTTTTGCTTTTTCCTGCTAATCCTAGCATGATAAAGAAGATTCAAAGAGAGTGAGATGCCAGCTCCTTTCATTCAGTCAGTAGCTTCAAACATTTCTGGTATATGAAAAACATGTTTTTCAATGGCAAAAATCAATGAATATTGTAAATGCACAAACAGTAATATCTCCACATTGCACGGTGCAATTCTGAAATTTTTAGCTTTTTCCTGTTAATCCTAGCATGATAAAGAAGATTCAAAGAGAGTGAGATGCCAGCTCCTTTCATTCAGTCAGTAGCTTCAAACATTTCTGGTATATGAAAAACATGTTTTTCAATGGCAAAAATCAATGAATATTGTAAATGCACAAACAGTAATATCTCCACATTGCAAGGTGCAATTCTGAAATTGTTTGCTTTTTCCTGCTAATCCTAGCATGATAAAGAAGATTCAAAGAGAGAGAGATGCCAGCTCCTTTCATTCAGTCAGTAGCTTCAAACATTTCTGGTATATGAAAAACATGTTTTTCAATGGCAAAAATCAATGAATATTGTAAATGCACAAACAGTAATATCTCCACATTGCACGGTGCAATTCTGAAATTTTTAGCTTTTTCCTGTTAATCCTAGCATGATAAAGAAGATTCAAAGAGAGTGAGATGCCAGCTCCTTTCATTCAGTCAGTAGCTTCAAACATTTCTGGACGTTTTTCAATGGCAAAAATTAATGAATATTGTAAATGCACAAACAGTAATATCTCCACATTGCAAGGTGCAATTCTGAAATTTTTTGCTTTTTCCTGCTAATCCTAGCATGATAAAGAAGATTCAAAGAGAGTGAGATGCCAGCTCCTTTCATTCAGTCAGTAGCTTCAAACATTTCTGGTATATGAAAAACATGTTTTTCAATGGCAAAAATCAATGAATATTGTAAATGCACAAACAGTAATATCTCCACATTGCACGGTGCAATTCTGAAATTTTTAGCTTTTTCCTGCTAATCCTAGCATGATAAAGAAGATTCAAAGAGAGTGAGATGCCAGCTCCTTTCATTCAGTCAGTAGCTTCAAACATTTCTGGTATATGAAAAACATGTTTTTCAATGGCAAAAATCAATGAATATTGTAAATGCACAAACAGTAATATCTCCACATTGCAAGGTGCAATTCTGAAATTTTTTGCTTTTTCCTGCTAATCCTAGCATGATAAAGAAGATTCAAAGAGAGTGAGATGCCAGCTCCTTTCATTCAGTCAGTAGCTTCAAACATTTCTGGTATATGAAAAACATGTTTTTCAATGGCAAAAATCAATGAATATTGTAAATGCACAAACAGTAATATCTCCACATTGCACGGTGCAATTCTGAAATTTTTAGCTTTTTCCTGTTAATCCTAGCATGATAAAGAAGATTCAAAGAGAGTGAGATGCCAGCTCCTTTCATTCAGTCAGTAGCTTCAAACATTTCTGGTATATGAAAAACATGTTTTTCAATGGCAAAAATCAATGAATATTGTAAATGCACAAACAGTAATATCTCCACATTGCAAGGTGCAATTCTGAAATTTTTTGCTTTTTCCTGCTAATCCTAGCATGATAAAGAAGATTCAAAGAGAGTGAGATGCCAGCTCCTTTCATTCAGTCAGTAGCTTCAAACATTTCTGGTATATGAAAAACATGTTTTTCAATGGCAAAAATCAATGAATATTGTAAATGCACAAACAGTAATATCTCCACATTGCACGGTGCAATTCTGAAATTTTTAGCTTTTTCCTGTTAATCCTAGCATGATAAAGAAGATTCAAAGAGAGTGAGATGCCAGCTCCTTTCATTCAGTCAGTAGCTTCAAACATTTCTGGTATATGAAAAACATGTTTTTCAATGGCAAAAATCAATGAATATTGTAAATGCACAAACAGTAATATCTCCACATTGCAAGGTGCAATTCTGAAATTTTTTGCTTTTTCCTGTTAATCCTAGCATGATAAAGAAGATTCAAAGAGAGTGAGATGCCAGCTCCTTTCATTCAGTCAGTAGCTTCAAACATTTCTGGTATATGAAAAACATGTTTTTCAATGGCAAAAATCAATGAATATTGTAAATGCACAAACAGTAATATCTCCACATTGCAAGGTGCAATTCTGAAATTTTTTGCTTTTTCCTGCTAATCCTAGCATGATAAAGAAGATTCAAAGAGAGTGAGATGCCAGCTCCTTTCATTCAGTCAGTAGCTTCAAACATTTCTGGTATATGAAAAACATGTTTTTCAATGGCAAAAATCAATGAATATTGTAAATGCACAAACAGTAATATCTCCACATTGCACGGTGCAATTCTGAAATTTTTAGCTTTTTCCTGTTAATCCTAGCATGATAAAGAAGATTCAAAGAGAGTGAGATGCCAGCTCCTTTCATTCAGTCAGTAGCTTCAAACATTTCTGGTATATGAAAAACATGTTTTTCAATGGCAAAAATCAATGAATATTGTAAATGCACAAACAGTAATATCTCCACATTGCAAGGTGCAATTCTGAAATTTTTTGCTTTTTCCTGCTAATCCTAGCATGATAAAGAAGATTCAAAGAGAGTGAGATGCCAGCTCCTTTCATTCAGTCAGTAGCTTCAAACATTTCTGGTATATGAAAAACATGTTTTTCAATGGTAAAAATCAATGAATATTGTAAATGCACAAACAGTAATATCTCCACATTGCACGGTGCAATTCTGAAATTTTTAGCTTTTTCCTGTTAATCCTAGCATGATAAAGAAGATTCAAAGAGAGTGAGATGCCAGCTCCTTTCATTCAGTCAGTAGCTTCAAACATTTCTGGTATATGAAAAACATGTTTTTCAATGGCAAAAATCAATGAATATTGTAAATGCACAAACAGTAATATCTCCACATTGCAAGGTGCAATTCTGAAATTTTTTGCTTTTTCCTGTTAATCCTAGCATGATAAAGAAGATTCAAAGAGAGTGAGATGCCAGCTCCTTTCATTCAGTCAGTAGCTTCAAACATTTCTGGTATATGAAAAACATGTTTTTCAATGGCAAAAATCAATGAATATTGTAAATGCACAAACAGTAATATCTCCACATTGCAAGGTGCAATTCTGAATTTTTTTGCTTTTTCCTGCTAATCCTAGCATGATAAAGAAGATTCAAAGAGAGTGAGATGCCAGCTCCTTTCATTCAGTCAGTAGCTTCAAACATTTCTGGTATATGAAAAACATGTTTTTCAATGGCAAAAATCAATGAATATTGTAAATGCACAAACAGTAATATCTCCACATTGCACGGTGCAATTCTGAAATTTTTAGCTTTTTCCTGTTAATCCTAGCATGATAAAGAAGATTCAAAGAGAGTGAGATGCCAGCTCCTTTCATTCAGTCAGTAGCTTCAAACATTTCTGGACGTTTTTCAATGGCAAAAATCAATGAATATTGTAAATGCACAAACAGTAATATCTCCACATTGCAAGGTGCAATTCTGAAATTTTTTGCTTTTTCCTGTTAATCCTAGCATGATAAAGAAGATTCAAAGAGAGTGAGATGCCAGCTCCTTTCATTCAGTCAGTAGCTTCAAACATTTCTGGTATATGAAAAACATGTTTTTCAATGGCAAAAATCAATGAATATTGTAAATGCACAAACAGTAATATCTCCACATTGCAAGGTGCAATTCTGAAATTTTTTGCTTTTTCCTGTTAATCCTAGCATGATAAAGAAGATTCAAAGAGAGTGAGATGCCAGCTCCTTTCATTCAGTCAGTAGCTTCAAACATTTCTGGTATATGAAAAACATGTTTTTCAATGGCAAAAATCAATGAATATTGTAAATGCACAAACAGTAATATCTCCACATTGCAAGGTGCAATTCTGAAATTTTTTGCTTTTTCCTGCTAATCCTAGCATGATAAAGAAGATTCAAAGAGAGTGAGATGCCAGCTCCTTTCATTCAGTCAGTAGCTTCAAACATTTCTGGTATATGAAAAACATGTTTTTCAATGGCAAAAATCAATGAATATTGTAAATGCACAAACAGTAATATCTCCACATTGCACGGTGCAATTCTGAAATTTTTAGCTTTTTCCTGTTAATCCTAGCATGATAAAGAAGATTCAAAGAGAGTGAGATGCCAGCTCCTTTCATTCAGTCAGTAGCTTCAAACATTTCTGGTATATGAAAAACATGTTTTTCAATGGCAAAAATCAATGAATATTGTAAATGCACAAACAGTAATATCTCCACATTGCAAGGTGCAATTCTGAAATTGTTTGCTTTTTCCTGCTAATCCTAGCATGATAAAGAAGATTCAAAGAGTGAGATGCCAGCTCCTTTCATTCAGTCAGTAGCTTCAAACATTTCTGGTATATGAAAATCATGTTTTTCAATGGCAAAAATCAATGAATATTGTAAATGCACAAACAGTAATATCTCCACATTGCAAGGTGCAATTCTGAAATTTTTTGCTTTTTCCTGCTAATCCTAGCATGATAAAGAAGATTCAAAGAGAGTGAGATGCCAGCTCCTTTCATTCAGTCAGTAGCTTCAAACATTTCTGGACGTTTTTCAATGGCAAAAATCAATGAATATTGTAAATGCACAAACAGTAGTATCTCCACATTGCAAGGTGCAATTCTGAATTTTTTTGCTTTTTCCTGTTAATCCTAGCATGATAAAGAAGATTCAAAGAGAGTGAGATGCCAGCTCCTTTCATTCAGTCAGTAGCTTCAAACATTTCTGGTATATGAAAAACATGTTTTTCAATGGCAAAAATCAATGAATATTGTAAATGCACAAACAGTAATATCTCCACATTGCAAGGTGCAATTCTGAAATTTTTTGCTTTATCCTGCTAATCCTAGCATGATAAAGATTCAAAGAGAGTGAGATGCCAGCTCCTTTCATTCAGTCAGTAGCTTCAAACATTTCTGGTATATGAAAAACATGTTTTTCAATGGCAAAAATCAATGAATATTGTAAATGCACAAACAGTAATATCTCCACATTGCAAGGTGCAATTCTGAAATTTTTTGCTTTTTCCTGCTAATCCTAGCATGATAAAGAAGATTCAAAGAGAGTGAGATGCCAGCTCCTTTCATTCTGTCAGTAGCTTCAAACATTTCTGGTATATGAATAACATGATGTTTTTCAATGGCAAAAATCAATGAATATTGTAAATGCACAAACAGTAATATCTCCACATTGCAAGGTGCAATTCTGAAATTTTTTGCTTTTTCCTGCTAATCCTAGCATGATAAAGAAGATTCAAAGAGAGTGAGATGCCAGCTCCTTTCATTCAGTCAGTAGCTTCAAACATTTCTGGACGTTTTTCAATGGCAAAAATCAATGAATATTGTAAATGCACAAACAGTAATATCTCCACATTGCAAGGTGCAATTCTGAAATTTTTTGCTTTTTCCTGCTAATCCTAGCATGATAAAGAAGATTCAAAGAGAGTGAGATGCCAGCTCCTTTCATTCAGTCAGTAGCTTCAAACATTTCTGGACGTTTTTCAATGGCAAAAATCAATGAATATTGTAAATGCACAAACAGTAATATCTCCACATTGCAAGGTGCAATTCTGAAATTTTTTGCTTTTTCCTGTTAATCCTAGCATGATAAAGAAGATTCAAAGAGAGTGAGATGCCAGCTCCTTTCATTCAGTCAGTAGCTTCAAACATTTCTGGTATATGAAAAACATGTTTTTCAATGGCAAAAATCAATGAATATTGTAAATGCACAAACAGTAATATCTCCACATTGCACGGTGCAATTCTGAAATTTTTAGCTTTTTCCTGTTAATCCTAGCATGATAAAGAAGATTCAAAGAGAGTGAGATGCCAGCTCCTTTCATTCAGTCAGTAGCTTCAAACATTTCTGGACGTTTTTCAATGGCAAAAATTAATGAATATTGTAAATGCACAAACAGTAATATCTCCACATTGCAAGGTGCAATTCTGAAATTTTTTGCTTTTTCCTGTTAATCCTAGCATGATAAAGAAGATTCAAAGAGAGTGAGATGCCAGCTCCTTTCATTCAGTCAGTAGCTTCAAACATTTCTGGTATATGAAAAACATGTTTTTCAATGGCAAAAATCAATGAATATTGTAAATGCACAAACAGTAATATCTCCACATTGCACGGTGCAATTCTGAAATTTTTAGCTTTTTCCTGTTAATCCTAGCATGATAAAGAAGATTCAAAGAGAGTGAGATGCCAGCTCCTTTCATTCAGTCAGTAGCTTCAAACATTTCTGGTATATGAAAAACATGTTTTTCAATGGCAAAAATCAATGAATATTGTAAATGCACAAACAGTAATATCTCCACATTGCAAGGTGCAATTCTGAAATTTTTTGCTTTTTCCTGCTAATCCTAGAATGATAAAGAAGATTCAAAGAGAGTGAGATGCCAGCTCCTTTCATTCAGTCAGTAGCTTCAAACATTTCTGGTATATGAAAAACATGTTTTTCAATGGCAAAAATCAATGAATATTGTAAATGCACAAACAGTAATATCTCCACATTGCACGGTGCAATTCTGAAATTTTAAGCTTTTTCCTGTTAATCCTAGCATGATAAAGAAGATTCAAAGAGAGTGAGATGCCAGCTCCTTTCATTCAGTCAGTAGCTTCAAACATTTCTGGTATATGAAAAACATGTTTTTCAATGGTAAAAATCAATGAATATTGTAAATGCACAAACAGTAATATCTCCACATTGCAAGGTGCAATTCTGAAATTTTTTGCTTTTTCCTGTTAATCCTAGCATGATAAAGAAGATTCAAAGAGAGTGAGATGCCAGCTCCTTTCATTCAGTCAGTAGCTTCAAACATTTCTGGTATATGAAAAACATGTTTTTCAATGGCAAAAATCAATGAATATTGTAAATGCACAAACAGTAATATCTCCACATTGCAAGGTGCAATTCTGAAATTTTTTGCTTTTTCCTGCTAATCCTAGCATGATAAAGAAGATTCAAAGAGAGTGAGATGCCAGCTCCTTTCATTCAGTCAGTAGCTTCAAACATTTCTGGTATATGAAAAACATGTTTTTCAATGGCAAAAATCAATGAATATTGTAAATGCACAAACAGTAATATCTCCACATTGCACGGTGCAATTCTGAAATTTTTAGCTTTTTCCTGTTAATCCTAGCATGATAAAGAAGATTCAAAGAGAGTGAGATGCCAGCTCCTTTCATTCAGTCAGTAGCTTCAAACATTTCTGGACGTTTTTCAATGGCAAAAATCAATGAATATTGTAAATGCACAAACAGTAATATCTCCACATTGCAAGGTGCAATTCTGAAATTTTTTGCTTTTTCCTGTTAATCCTAGCATGATAAAGAAGATTCAAAGAGAGTGAGATGCCAGCTCCTTTCATTCAGTCAGTAGCTTCAAACATTTCTGGTATATGAAAAACATGTTTTTCAATGGCAAAAATCAATGAATATTGTAAATGCACAAACAGTAATATCTCCACATTGCAATGTGCAATTCTGAAATTTTTTGCTTTTTCCTGTTAATCCTAGCATGATAAAGAAGATTCAAAGAGAGTGAGATGCCAGCTCCTTTCATTCAGTCAGTAGCTTCAAACATTTCTGGTATATGAAAAACATGTTTTTCAATGGCAAAAATCAATGAATATTGTAAATGCACAAACAGTAATATCTCCACATTGCAAGGTGCAATTCTGAAATTTTTTGCTTTTTCCTGCTAATCCTAGCATGATAAAGAAGATTCAAAGAGAGTGAGATGCCAGCTCCTTTCATTCAGTCAGTAGCTTCAAACATTTCTGGTATATGAAAAACATGTTTTTCAATGGCAAAAATCAATGAATATTGTAAATGCACAAACAGTAATATCTCCACATTGCACGGTGCAATTCTGAAATTTTTAGCTTTTTCCTGTTAATCCTAGCATGATAAAGAAGATTCAAAGAGAGTGAGATGCCAGCTCCTTTCATTCAGTCAGTAGCTTCAAACATTTCTGGTATATGAAAAACATGTTTTTCAATGGCAAAAATCAATGAATATTGTAAATGCACAAACAGTAATATCTCCACATTGCAAGGTGCAATTCTGAAATTGTTTGCTTTTTCCTGCTAATCCTAGCATGATAAAAAAGATTCAAAGAGAGTGAGATGCCAGCTCCTTTCATTCAGTCAGTAGCTTCAAACATTTCTGGTATATGAAAAACATGTTTTTCAATGGCAAAAATCAATGAATATTGTAAATGCACAAACAGTAATATCTCCACATTGCACGGTGCAATTCTGAAATTTTTAGCTTTTTCCTGTTAATCCTAGCATGATAAAGAAGATTCAAAGAGAGTGAGATGCCAGCTCCTTTCATTCAGTCAGTAGCTTCAAACATTTCTGGACGTTTTTCAATGGCAAAAATTAATGAATATTGTAAATGCACAAACAGTAATATCTCCACATTGCAAGGTGCAATTCTGAAATTTTTTGCTTTTTCCTGCTAATCCTAGCATGATAAAGAAGATTCAAAGAGAGTGAGATGCCAGCTCCTTTCATTCAGTCAGTAGCTTCAAACATTTCTGGTATATGAAAAACATGTTTTTCAATGGCAAAAATCAATGAATATTGTAAATGCACAAACAGTAATATCTCCACATTGCAAGGTGCAATTCTGAAATTTTTTGCTTTATCCTGCTAATCCTAGCATGATAAAGATTCAAAGAGAGTGAGATGCCAGCTCCTTTCATTCAGTCAGTAGCTTCAAACATTTCTGGTATATGAAAAACATGTTTTTCAATGGCAAAAATCAATGAATATTGTAAATGCACAAACAGTAATATCTCCACATTGCAAGGTGCAATTCTGAAATTTTTTGCTTTTTCCTGCTAATCCTAGCATGATAAAGAAGATTCAAAGAGAGTGAGATGCCAGCTCCTTTCATTCTGTCAGTAGCTTCAAACATTTCTGGTATATGAATAACATGATGTTTTTCAATGGCAAAAATCAATGAATATTGTAAATGCACAAACAGTAATATCTCCACATTGCAAGGTGCAATTCTGAAATTTTTTGCTTTTTCCTGCTAATCCTAGCATGATAAAGAAGATTCAAAGAGAGTGAGATGCCAGCTCCTTTCATTCAGTCAGTAGCTTCAAACATTTCTGGATGTTTTTCAATGGCAAAAATCAATGAATATTGTAAATGCACAAACAGTAATATCTCCACATTGCAAGGTGCAATTCTGAAATTTTTTGCTTTTTCCTGCTAATCCTAGCATGATAAAGAAGATTCAAAGAGAGTGAGATGCCAGCTCCTTTCATTCAGTCAGTAGCTTCAAACATTTCTGGACGTTTTTCAATGGCAAAAATCAATGAATATTGTAAATGCACAAACAGTAATATCTCCACATTGCAAGGTGCAATTCTGAAATTTTTTGCTTTTTCCTGTTAATCCTAGCATGATAAAGAAGATTCAAAGAGAGTGAGATGCCAGCTCCTTTCATTCAGTCAGTAGCTTCAAACATTTCTGGTATATGAAAAACATGTTTTTCAATGGCAAAAATCAATGAATATTGTAAATGCACAAACAGTAATATCTCCACATTGCACGGTGCAATTCTGAAATTTTTAGCTTTTTCCTGTTAATCCTAGCATGATAAAGAAGATTCAAAGAGAGTGAGATGCCAGCTCCTTTCATTCAGTCAGTAGCTTCAAACATTTCTGGACGTTTTTCAATGGCAAAAATTAATGAATATTGTAAATGCACAAACAGTAATATCTCCACATTGCAAGGTGCAATTCTGAAATTTTTTGCTTTTTCCTGTTAATCCTAGCATGATAAAGAAGATTCAAAGAGAGTGAGATGCCAGCTCCTTTCATTCAGTCAGTAGCTTCAAACATTTCTGGTATATGAAAAACATGTTTTTCAATGGCAAAAATCAATGAATATTGTAAATGCACAAACAGTAATATCTCCACATTGCACGGTGCAATTCTGAAATTTTTAGCTTTTTCCTGTTAATCCTAGCATGATAAAGAAGATTCAAAGAGAGTGAGATGCCAGCTCCTTTCATTCAGTCAGTAGCTTCAAACATTTCTGGTATATGAAAAACATGTTTTTCAATGGCAAAAATCAATGAATATTGTAAATGCACAAACAGTAATATCTCCACATTGCAAGGTGCAATTCTGAAATTTTTTGCTTTTTCCTGCTAATCCTAGAATGATAAAGAAGATTCAAAGAGAGTGAGATGCCAGCTCCTTTCATTCAGTCAGTAGCTTCAAACATTTCTGGTATATGAAAAACATGTTTTTCAATGGCAAAAATCAATGAATATTGTAAATGCACAAACAGTAATATCTCCACATTGCACGGTGCAATTCTGAAATTTTAAGCTTTTTCCTGTTAATCCTAGCATGATAAAGAAGATTCAAAGAGAGTGAGATGCCAGCTCCTTTCATTCAGTCAGTAGCTTCAAACATTTCTGGTATATGAAAAACATGTTTTTCAATGGTAAAAATCAATGAATATTGTAAATGCACAAACAGTAATATCTCCACATTGCAAGGTGCAATTCTGAAATTTTTTGCTTTTTCCTGTTAATCCTAGCATGATAAAGAAGATTCAAAGAGAGTGAGATGCCAGCTCCTTTCATTCAGTCAGTAGCTTCAAACATTTCTGGTATATGAAAAACATGTTTTTCAATGGCAAAAATCAATGAATATTGTAAATGCACAAACAGTAATATCTCCACATTGCAAGGTGCAATTCTGAAATTTTTTGCTTTTTCCTGCTAATCCTAGCATGATAAAGAAGATTCAAAGAGAGTGAGATGCCAGCTCCTTTCATTCAGTCAGTAGCTTCAAACATTTCTGGTATATGAAAAACATGTTTTTCAATGGCAAAAATCAATGAATATTGTAAATGCACAAACAGTAATATCTCCACATTGCACGGTGCAATTCTGAAATTTTTAGCTTTTTCCTGTTAATCCTAGCATGATAAAGAAGATTCAAAGAGAGTGAGATGCCAGCTCCTTTCATTCAGTCAGTAGCTTCAAACATTTCTGGACGTTTTTCAATGGCAAAAATCAATGAATATTGTAAATGCACAAACAGTAATATCTCCACATTGCAAGGTGCAATTCTGAAATTTTTTGCTTTTTCCTGTTAATCCTAGCATGATAAAGAAGATTCAAAGAGAGTGAGATGCCAGCTCCTTTCATTCAGTCAGTAGCTTCAAACATTTCTGGTATATGAAAAACATGTTTTTCAATGGCAAAAATCAATGAATATTGTAAATGCACAAACAGTAATATCTCCACATTGCAACGTGCAATTCTGAAATTTTTTGCTTTTTCCTGTTAATCCTAGCATGATAAAGAAGATTCAAAGAGAGTGAGATGCCAGCTCCTTTCATTCAGTCAGTAGCTTCAAACATTTCTGGTATATGAAAAACATGTTTTTCAATGGCAAAAATCAATCAATATTGTAAATGCACAAACAGTAATATCTCCACATTGCAAGGTGCAATTCTGAAATTTTTTGCTTTTTCCTGCTAATCCTAGCATGATAAAGAAGATTCAAAGAGAGTGAGATGCCAGCTCCTTTCATTCAGTCAGTAGCTTCAAACATTTCTGGTATATGAAAAACATGTTTTTCAATGGCAAAAATCAATGAATATTGTAAATGCACAAACAGTAATATCTCCACATTGCAAGGTGCAATTCTGAAATTGTTTGCTTTTTCCTGCTAATCCTAGCATGATAAAAAAGATTCAAAGAGAGTGAGATGCCAGCTCCTTTCATTCAGTCAGTAGCTTCAAACATTTCTGGTATATGAAAAACATGTTTTTCAATGGCAAAAATCAATGAATATTGTAAATGCACAAACAGTAATATCTCCACATTGCACGGTGCAATTCTGAAATTTTTAGCTTTTTCCTGTTAATCCTAGCATGATAAAGAAGATTCAAAGAGAGTGAGATGCCAGCTCCTTTCATTCAGTCAGTAGCTTCAAACATTTCTGGACGTTTTTCAATGGCAAAAATTAATGAATATTGTAAATGCACAAACAGTAATATCTCCACATTGCAAGGTGCAATTCTGAAATTTTTTGCTTTTTCCTGCTAATCCTAGCATGATAAAGAAGATTCAAAGAGAGTGAGATGCCAGCTCCTTTCATTCAGTCAGTAGCTTCAAACATTTCTGGTATATGAAAAACATGTTTTTCAATGGCAAAAATCAATGAATATTGTAAATGCACAAACAGTAATATCTCCACATTGCAAGGTGCAATTCTGAAATTTTTTGCTTTATCCTGCTAATCCTAGCATGATAAAGATTCAAAGAGAGTGAGATGCCAGCTCCTTTCATTCAGTCAGTAGCTTCAAACATTTCTGGTATATGAAAAACATGTTTTTCAATGGCAAAAATCAATGAATATTGTAAATGCACAAACAGTAATATCTCCACATTGCAAGGTGCAATTCTGAAATTTTTTGCTTTTTCCTGCTAATCCTAGCATGATAAAGAAGATTCAAAGAGAGTGAGATGCCAGCTCCTTTCATTCAGTCAGTAGCTTCAAACATTTCTGGTATATGAAAAACATGTTTTTCAATGGTAAAAATCAATGAATATTGTAAATGCACAAACAGTAATATCTCCACATTGCACGGTGCAATTCTGAAATTTTTAGCTTTTTCCTGTTAATCCTAGCATGATAAAGAAGATTCAAAGAGAGTGAGATGCCAGCTCCTTTCATTCAGTCAGTAGCTTCAAACATTTCTGGTATATGAAAAACATGTTTTTCAATGGCAAAAATCAATGAATATTGTAAATGCACAAACAGTAATATCTCCACATTGCAAGGTGCAATTCTGAAATTTTTTGCTTTTTCCTGTTAATCCTAGCATGATAAAGAAGATTCAAAGAGAGTGAGATGCCAGCTCCTTTCATTCAGTCAGTAGCTTCAAACATTTCTGGTATATGAAAAACATGTTTTTCAATGGCAAAAATCAATGAATATTGTAAATGCACAAACAGTAATATCTCCACATTGCAAGGTGCAATTCTGAAATTTTTTGCTTTTTCCTGCTAATCCTAGCATGATAAAGAAGATTCAAAGAGAGTGAGATGCCAGCTCCTTTCATTCAGTCAGTAGCTTCAAACATTTCTGGTATATGAAAAACATGTTTTTCAATGGCAAAAATCAATGAATATTGTAAATGCACAAACAGTAATATCTCCACATTGCACGGTGCAATTCTGAAATTTTTAGCTTTTTCCTGTTAATCCTAGCATGATAAAGAAGATTCAAAGAGAGTGAGATGCCAGCTCCTTTCATTCAGTCAGTAGCTTCAAACATTTCTGGACGTTTTTCAATGGCAAAAATCAATGAATATTGTAAATGCACAAACAGTAATATCTCCACATTGCAAGGTGCAATTCTGAAATTTTTTGCTTTTTCCTGTTAATCCTAGCATGATAAAGAAGATTCAAAGAGAGTGAGATGCCAGCTCCTTTCATTCAGTCAGTAGCTTCAAACATTTCTGGTATATGAAAAACATGTTTTTCAATGGCAAAAATCAATGAATATTGTAAATGCACAAACAGTAATATCTCCACATTGCAAGGTGCAATTCTGAAATTTTTTGCTTTTTCCTGTTAATCCTAGCATGATAAAGAAGATTCAAAGAGAGTGAGATGCCAGCTCCTTTCATTCAGTCAGTAGCTTCAAACATTTCTGGTATATGAAAAACATGTTTTTCAATGGCAAAAATCAATGAATATTGTAAATGCACAAACAGTAATATCTCCACATTGCAAGGTGCAATTCTGAAATTTTTTGCTTTTTCCTGCTAATCCTAGCATGATAAAGAAGATTCAAAGAGAGTGAGATGCCAGCTCCTTTCATTCAGTCAGTAGCTTCAAACATTTCTGGTATATGAAAAACATGTTTTTCAATGGCAAAAATCAATGAATATTGTAAATGCACAAACAGTAATATCTCCACATTGCACGGTGCAATTCTGAAATTTTTAGCTTTTTCCTGTTAATCCTAGCATGATAAAGAAGATTCAAAGAGACTGAGATGCCAGCTCCTTTCATTCAGTCAGTAGCTTCAAACATTTCTGGTATATGAAAAACATGTTTTTCAATGGCAAAAATCAATGAATATTGTAAATGCACAAACAGTAATATCTCCACATTGCAAGGTGCAATTCTGAAATTGTTTGCTTTTTCCTGCTAATCCTAGCATGATAAAGAAGATTCAAAGAGTGAGATGCCAGCTCCTTTCATTCAGTCAGTAGCTTCAAACATTTCTGGTATATGAAAATCATGTTTTTCAATGGCAAAAATCAATGAATATTGTAAATGCACAAACAGTAATATCTCCACATTGCAAGGTGCAATTCTGAAATTTTTTGCTTTTTCCTGCTAATCCTAGCATGATAAAGAAGATTCAAAGAGAGTGAGATGCCAGCTCCTTTCATTCAGTCAGTAGCTTCAAACATTTCTGGACGTTTTTCAATGGCAAAAATCAATGAATATTGTAAATGCACAAACAGTAGTATCTCCACATTGCAAGGTGCAATTCTGAATTTTTTTGCTTTTTCCTGTTAATCCTAGCATGATAAAGAAGATTCAAAGAGAGTGAGATGCCAGCTCCTTTCATTCAGTCAGTAGCTTCAAACATTTCTGGTATATGAAAAACATGTTTTTCAATGGCAAAAATCAATGAATATTGTAAATGCACAAACAGTAATATCTCCACATTGCAAGGTGCAATTCTGAAATTTTTTGCTTTATCCTGCTAATCCTAGCATGATAAAGATTCAAAGAGAGTGAGATGCCAGCTCCTTTCATTCTGTCAGTAGCTTCAAACATTTCTGGTATATGAAAAACATGTTTTTCAATGGCAAAAATCAATGAATATTGTAAATGCACAAACAGTAATATCTCCACATTGCAAGGTGCAATTCTGAAATTTTTTGCTTTTTCCTGCTAATCCTAGCATGATAAAGAAGATTCAAAGAGAGTGAGATGCCAGCTCTTTTCATTCTGTCAGTAGCTTCAAACATTTCTGGTATATGAATAACATGATGTTTTTCAATGGCAAAAATCAATGAATATTGTAAATGCACAAACAGTAATATCTCCACATTGCAAGGTGCAATTCTGAAATTTTTTGCTTTTTCCTGCTAATCCTAGCATGATAAAGAAGATTCAAAGAGAGTGAGATGCCAGCTCCTTTCATTCAGTCAGTAGCTTCAAACATTTCTGGACGTTTTTCAATGGCAAAAATCAATGAATATTGTAAATGCACAAACAGTAATATCTCCACATTGCAAGGTGCAATTCTGAAATTTTTTGCTTTTTCCTGCTAATCCTAGCATGATAAAGAAGATTCAAAGAGAGTGAGATGCCAGCTCCTTTCATTCAGTCAGTAGCTTCAAACATTTCTGGACGTTTTTCAATGGCAAAAATCAATGAATATTGTAAATGCACAAACAGTAATATCTCCACATTGCAAGGTGCAATTCTGAAATTTTTTGCTTTTTCCTGTTAATCCTAGCATGATAAAGAAGATTCAAAGAGAGTGAGATGCCAGCTCCTTTCATTCAGTCAGTAGCTTCAAACATTTCTGGTATATGAAAAACATGTTTTTCAATGGCAAAAATCAATGAATATTGTAAATGCACAAACAGTAATATCTCCACATTGCACGGTGCAATTCTGAAATTTTTAGCTTTTTCCTGTTAATCCTAGCATGATAAAGAAGATTCAAAGAGAGTGAGATGCCAGCTCCTTTCATTCAGTCAGTAGCTTCAAACATTTCTGGACGTTTTTCAATGGCAAAAATTAATGAATATTGTAAATGCACAAACAGTAATATCTCCACATTGCAAGGTGCAATTCTGAAATTTTTTGCTTTTTCCTGTTAATCCTAGCATGATAAAGAAGATTCAAAGAGAGTGAGATGCCAGCTCCTTTCATTCAGTCAGTAGCTTCAAACATTTCTGGTATATGAAAAACATGTTTTTCAATGGCAAAAATCAATGAATATTGTAAATGCACAAACAGTAATATCTCCACATTGCACGGTGCAATTCTGAAATTTTTAGCTTTTTCCTGTTAATCCTAGCATGATAAAGAAGATTCAAAGAGAGTGAGATGCCAGCTCCTTTCATTCAGTCAGTAGCTTCAAACATTTCTGGTATATGAAAAACATGTTTTTCAATGGCAAAAATCAATGAATATTGTAAATGCACAAACAGTAATATCTCCACATTGCAAGGTGCAATTCTGAAATTTTTTGCTTTTTCCTGCTAATCCTAGAATGATAAAGAAGATTCAAAGAGAGTGAGATGCCAGCTCCTTTCATTCAGTCAGTAGCTTCAAACATTTCTGGTATATGAAAAACATGTTTTTCAATGGCAAAAATCAATGAATATTGTAAATGCAGAAACAGTAATATCTCCACATTGCACGGTGCAATTCTGAAATTTTAAGCTTTTTCCTGTTAATCCTAGCATGATAAAGAAGATTCAAAGAGAGTGAGATGCCAGCTCCTTTCATTCAGTCAGTAGCTTCAAACATTTCTGGTATATGAAAAACATGTTTTTCAATGGTAAAAATCAATGAATATTGTAAATGCACAAACAGTAATATCTCCACATTGCAAGGTGCAATTCTGAAATTTTTAGCTTTTTCCTGTTAATCCTAGCATGATAAAGAAGATTCAAAGAGAGTGAGATGCCAGCTCCTTTCATTCAGTCAGTAGCTTCAAACATTTCTGGTATATGAAAAACATGTTTTTCAATGGCAAAAATCAATGAATATTGTAAATGCACAAACAGTAATATCTCCACATTGCAAGGTGCAATTCTGAAATTTTTTGCTTTTTCCTGCTAATCCTAGAATGATAAAGAAGATTCAAAGAGAGTGAGATGCCAGCTCCTTTCATTCAGTCAGTAGCTTCAAACATTTCTGGTATATGAAAAACATGTTTTTCAATGGCAAAAATCAATGAATATTGTAAATGCACAAACAGTAATATCTCCACATTGCACGGTGCAATTCTGAAATTTTAAGCTTTTTCCTGTTAATCCTAGCATGATAAAGAAGATTCAAAGAGAGTGAGATGCCAGCTCCTTTCATTCAGTCAGTAGCTTCAAACATTTCTGGTATATGAAAAACATGTTTTTCAATGGTAAAAATCAATGAATATTGTAAATGCACAAACAGTAATATCTCCACATTTCAAGGTGCAATTCTGAAATTTTTTGCTTTTTCCTGTTAATCCTAGCATGATAAAGAAGATTCAAAGAGAGTGAGATGCCAGCTCCTTTCATTCAGTCAGTAGCTTCAAACATTTCTGGTATATGAAAAACATGTTTTTCAATGGCAAAAATCAATGAATATTGTAAATGCACAAACAGTAATATCTCCACATTGCAAGGTGCAATTCTGAAATTTTTTGCTTTTTCCTGCTAATCCTAGCATGATAAAGAAGATTCAAAGAGAGTGAGATGCCAGCTCCTTTCATTCAGTCAGTAGCTTCAAACATTTCTGGTATATGAAAAACATGTTTTTCAATGGCAAAAATCAATGAATATTGTAAATGCACAAACAGTAATATCTCCACATTGCACGGTGCAATTCTGAAATTTTTAGCTTTTTCCTGTTAATCCTAGCATGATAAAGAAGATTCAAAGAGAGTGAGATGCCAGCTCCTTTCATTCAGTCAGTAGCTTCAAACATTTCTGGACGTTTTTCAATGGCAAAAATCAATGAATATTGTAAATGCACAAACAGTAATATCTCCACATTGCAAGGTGCAATTCTGAAATTTTTTGCTTTTTCCTGTTAATCCTAGCATGATAAAGAAGATTCAAAGAGAGTGAGATGCCAGCTCCTTTCATTCAGTCAGTAGCTTCAAACATTTCTGGTATATGAAAAACATGTTTTTCAATGGCAAAAATCAATGAATATTGTAAATGCACAAACAGTAATATCTCCACATTGCAACGTGCAATTCTGAAATTTTTTGCTTTTTCCTGTTAATCCTAGCATGATAAAGAAGATTCAAAGAGAGTGAGATGCCAGCTCCTTTCATTCAGTCAGTAGCTTCAAACATTTCTGGTATATGAAAAACATGTTTTTCAATGGCAAAAATCAATGAATATTGTAAATGCACAAACAGTAATATCTCCACATTGCAAGGTGCAATTCTGAAATTTTTTGCTTTTTCCTGCTAATCCTAGCATGATAAAGAAGATTCAAAGAGAGTGAGATGCCAGCTCCTTTCATTCAGTCAGTAGCTTCAAACATTTCTGGTATATGAAAAACATGTTTTTCAATGGCAAAAATCAATGAATATTGTAAATGCACAAACAGTAATATCTTCACATTGCACGGTGCAATTCTGAAATTTTTAGCTTTTTCCTGTTAATCCTAGCATGATAAAGAAGATTCAAAGAGAGTGAGATGCCAGCTCCTTTCATTCAGTCAGTAGCTTCAAACATTTCTGGTATATGAAAAACATGTTTTTCAATGGCAAAAATCAATGAATATTGTAAATGCACAAACAGTAATATCTCCACATTGCAAGGTGCAATTCTGAAATTGTTTGCTTTTTCCTGCTAATCCTAGCATGATAAAAAAGATTCAAAGAGAGTGAGATGCCAGCTCCTTTCATTCAGTCAGTAGCTTCAAACATTTCTGGTATATGAAAAACATGTTTTTCAATGGCAAAAATCAATGAATATTGTAAATGCACAAACAGTAATATCTCCACATTGCACGGTGCAATTCTGAAATTTTTAGCTTTTTCCTGTTAATCCTAGCATGATAAAGAAGATTCAAAGAGAGTGAGATGCCAGCTCCTTTCATTCAGTCAGTAGCTTCAAACATTTCTGGACGTTTTTCAATGGCAAAAATTAATGAATATTGTAAATGCACAAACAGTAATATCTCCACATTGCAAGGTGCAATTCTGAAATTTTTTGCTTTTTCCTGCTAATCCTAGCATGATAAAGAAGATTCAAAGAGAGTGAGATGCCAGCTCCTTTCATTCAGTCAGTAGCTTCAAACATTTCTGGTATATGAAAAACATGTTTTTCAATGGCAAAAATCAATGAATATTGTAAATGCACAAACAGTAATATCTCCACATTGCAAGGTGCAATTCTGAAATTTTTTGCTTTATCCTGCTAATCCTAGCATGATAAAGATTCAAAGAGAGTGAGATGCCAGCTCCTTTCATTCAGTCAGTAGCTTCAAACATTTCTGGTATATGAAAAACATGTTTTTCAATGGCAAAAATCAATGAATATTGTAAATGCACAAACAGTAATATCTCCACATTGCAAGGTGCAATTCTGAAATTTTTTGCTTTTTCCTGCTAATCCTAGCATGATAAAGAAGATTCAAAGAGAGTGAGATGCCAGCTCCTTTCATTCAGTCAGTAGCTTCAAACATTTCTGGTATATGAAAAACATGTTTTTCAATGGTAAAAATCAATGAATATTGTAAATGCACAAACAGTAATATCTCCACATTGCACGGTGCAATTCTGAAATTTTTAGCTTTTTCCTGTTAATCCTAGCATGATAAAGAAGATTCAAAGAGAGTGAGATGCCAGCTCCTTTCATTCAGTCAGTAGCTTCAAACATTTCTGGTATATGAAAAACATGTTTTTCAATGGCAAAAATCAATGAATATTGTAAATGCACAAACAGTAATATCTCCACATTGCAAGGTGCAATTCTGAAATTTTTTGCTTTTTCCTGTTAATCCTAGCATGATAAAGAAGATTCAAAGAGAGTGAGATGCCAGCTCCTTTCATTCAGTCAGTAGCTTCAAACATTTCTGGTATATGAAAAACATGTTTTTCAATGGCAAAAATCAATGAATATTGTAAATGCACAAACAGTAATATCTCCACATTGCAAGGTGCAATTCTGAAATTTTTTGCTTTTTCCTGCTAATCCTAGCATGATAAAGAAGATTCAAAGAGAGTGAGATGCCAGCTCCTTTCATTCAGTCAGTAGCTTCAAACATTTCTGGTATATGAAAAACATGTTTTTCAATGGCAAAAATCAATGAATATTGTAAATGCACAAACAGTAATATCTCCACATTGCACGGTGCAATTCTGAAATTTTTAGCTTTTTCCTGTTAATCCTAGCATGATAAAGAAGATTCAAAGAGAGTGAGATGCCAGCTCCTTTCATTCAGTCAGTAGCTTCAAACATTTCTGGACGTTTTTCAATGGCAAAAATCAATGAATATTGTAAATGCACAAACAGTAATATCTCCACATTGCAAGGTGCAATTCTGAAATTTTTTGCTTTTTCCTGTTAATCCTAGCATGATAAAGAAGATTCAAAGAGAGTGAGATGCCAGCTCCTTTCATTCAGTCAGTAGCTTCAAACATTTCTGGTATATGAAAAACATGTTTTTCAATGGCAAAAATCAATGAATATTGTAAATGCACAAACAGTAATATCTCCACATTGCAAGGTGCAATTCTGAAATTTTTTGCTTTTTCCTGTTAATCCTAGCATGATAAAGAAGATTCAAAGAGAGTGAGATGCCAGCTCCTTTCATTCAGTCAGTAGCTTCAAACATTTCTGGTATATGAAAAACATGTTTTTCAATGGCAAAAATCAATGAATATTGTAAATGCACAAACAGTAATATCTCCACATTGCAAGGTGCAATTCTGAAATTTTTTGCTTTTTCCTGCTAATCCTAGCATGATAAAGAAGATTCAAAGAGAGTGAGATGCCAGCTCCTTTCATTCAGTCAGTAGCTTCAAACATTTCTGGTATATGAAAAACATGTTTTTCAATGGCAAAAATCAATGAATATTGTAAATGCACAAACAGTAATATCTCCACATTGCACGGTGCAATTCTGAAATTTTTAGCTTTTTCCTGTTAATCCTAGCATGATAAAGAAGATTCAAAGAGAGTGAGATGCCAGCTCCTTTCATTCAGTCAGTAGCTTCAAACATTTCTGGTATATGAAAAACATGTTTTTCAATGGCAAAAATCAATGAATATTGTAAATGCACAAACAGTAATATCTCCACATTGCAAGGTGCAATTCTGAAATTGTTTGCTTTTTCCTGCTAATCCTAGCATGATAAAGAAGATTCAAAGAGTGAGATGCCAGCTCCTTTCATTCAGTCAGTAGCTTCAAACATTTCTGGTATATGAAAATCATGTTTTTCAATGGCAAAAATCAATGAATATTGTAAATGCACAAACAGTAATATCTCCACATTGCAAGGTGCAATTCTGAAATTTTTTGCTTTTTCCTGCTAATCCTAGCATGATAAAGAAGATTCAAAGAGAGTGAGATGCCAGCTCCTTTCATTCAGTCAGTAGCTTCAAACATTTCTGGACGTTTTTCAATGGCAAAAATCAATGAATATTGTAAATGCACAAACAGTAGTATCTCCACATTGCAAGGTGCAATTCTGAATTTTTTTGCTTTTTCCTGTTAATCCTAGCATGATAAAGAAGATTCAAAGAGAGTGAGATGCCAGCTCCTTTCATTCAGTCAGTAGCTTCAAACATTTCTGGTATATGAAAAACATGTTTTTCAATGGCAAAAATCAATGAATATTGTAAATGCACAAACAGTAATATCTCCACATTGCAAGGTGCAATTCTGAAATTTTTTGCTTTATCCTGCTAATCCTAGCATGATAAAGATTCAAAGAGAGTGAGATGCCAGCTCCTTTCATTCAGTCAGTAGCTTCAAACATTTCTGGTATATGAAAAACATGTTTTTCAATGGCAAAAATCAATGAATATTGTAAATGCACAAACAGTAATATCTCCACATTGCAAGGTGCAATTCTGAAATTTTTTGCTTTTTCCTGCTAATCCTAGCATGATAAAGAAGATTCAAAGAGAGTGAGATGCCAGCTCTTTTCATTCTGTCAGTAGCTTCAAACATTTCTGGTATATGAATAACATGATGTTTTTCAATGGCAAAAATCAATGAATATTGTAAATGCACAAACAGTAATATCTCCACATTGCAAGGTGCAATTCTGAAATTTTTTGCTTTTTCCTGCTAATCCTAGCATGATAAAGAAGATTCAAAGAGAGTGAGATGCCAGCTCCTTTCATTCAGTCAGTAGCTTCAAACATTTCTGGACGTTTTTCAATGGCAAAAATCAATGAATATTGTAAATGCACAAACAGTAATATCTCCACATTGCAAGGTGCAATTCTGAAATTTTTTGCTTTTTCCTGCTAATCCTAGCATGATAAAGAAGATTCAAAGAGAGTGAGATGCCAGCTCCTTTCATTCAGTCAGTAGCTTCAAACATTTCTGGACGTTTTTCAATGGCAAAAATCAATGAATATTGTAAATGCACAAACAGTAATATCTCCACATTGCAAGGTGCAATTCTGAAATTTTTTGCTTTTTCCTGTTAATCCTAGCATGATAAAGAAGATTCAAAGAGAGTGAGATGCCAGCTCCTTTCATTCAGTCAGTAGCTTCAAACATTTCTGGTATATGAAAAACATGTTTTTCAATGGCAAAAATCAATGAATATTGTAAATGCACAAACAGTAATATCTCCACATTGCACGGTGCAATTCTGAAATTTTTAGCTTTTTCCTGTTAATCCTAGCATGATAAAGAAGATTCAAAGAGAGTGAGATGCCAGCTCCTTTCATTCAGTCAGTAGCTTCAAACATTTCTGGACGTTTTTCAATGGCAAAAATTAATGAATATTGTAAATGCACAAACAGTAATATCTCCACATTGCAAGGTGCAATTCTGAAATTTTTTGCTTTTTCCTGTTAATCCTAGCATGATAAAGAAGATTCAAAGAGAGTGAGATGCCAGCTCCTTTCATTCAGTCAGTAGCTTCAAACATTTCTGGTATATGAAAAACATGTTTTTCAATGGCAAAAATCAATGAATATTGTAAATGCACAAACAGTAATATCTCCACATTGCACGGTGCAATTCTGAAATTTTTAGCTTTTTCCTGTTAATCCTAGCATGATAAAGAAGATTCAAAGAGAGTGAGATGCCAGCTCCTTTCATTCAGTCAGTAGCTTCAAACATTTCTGGTATATGAAAAACATGTTTTTCAATGGCAAAAATCAATGAATATTGTAAATGCACAAACAGTAATATCTCCACATTGCAAGGTGCAATTCTGAAATTTTTTGCTTTTTCCTGCTAATCCTAGAATGATAAAGAAGATTCAAAGAGAGTGAGATGCCAGCTCCTTTCATTCAGTCAGTAGCTTCAAACATTTCTGGTATATGAAAAACATGTTTTTCAATGGCAAAAATCAATGAATATTGTAAATGCAGAAACAGTAATATCTCCACATTGCACGGTGCAATTCTGAAATTTTAAGCTTTTTCCTGTTAATCCTAGCATGATAAAGAAGATTCAAAGAGAGTGAGATGCCAGCTCCTTTCATTCAGTCAGTAGCTTCAAACATTTCTGGTATATGAAAAACATGTTTTTCAATGGTAAAAATCAATGAATATTGTAAATGCACAAACAGTAATATCTCCACATTGCAAGGTGCAATTCTGAAATTTTTTGCTTTTTCCTGTTAATCCTAGCATGATAAAGAAGATTCAAAGAGAGTGAGATGCCAGCTCCTTTCATTCAGTCAGTAGCTTCAAACATTTCTGGTATATGAAAAACATGTTTTTCAATGGCAAAAATCAATGAATATTGTAAATGCACAAACAGTAATATCTCCACATTGCAAGGTGCAATTCTGAAATTTTTTGCTTTTTCCTGCTAATCCTAGCATGATAAAGAAGATTCAAAGAGAGTGAGATGCCAGCTCCTTTCATTCAGTCAGTAGCTTCAAACATTTCTGGTATATGAAAAACATGTTTTGCAATGGCAAAAATCAATGAATATTGTAAATGCACAAACAGTAATATCTCCACATTGCACGGTGCAATTCTGAAATTTTTAGCTTTTTCCTGTTAATCCTAGCATGATAAAGAAGATTCAAAGAGAGTGAGATGCCAGCTCCTTTCATTCAGTCAGTAGCTTCAAACATTTCTGGACGTTTTTCAATGGCAAAAATCAATGAATATTGTAAATGCACAAACAGTAATATCTCCACATTGCAAGGTGCAATTCTGAAATTTTTTGCTTTTTCCTGTTAATCCTAGCATGATAAAGAAGATTCAAAGAGAGTGAGATGCCAGCTCCTTTCATTCAGTCAGTAGCTTCAAACATTTCTGGTATATGAAAAACATGTTTTTCAATGGCAAAAATCAATGAATATTGTAAATGCACAAACAGTAATATCTCCACATTGCAACGTGCAATTCTGAAATTTTTTGCTTTTTCCTGTTAATCCTAGCATGATAAAGAAGATTCAAAGAGAGTGAGATGCCAGCTCCTTTCATTCAGTCAGTAGCTTCAAACATTTCTGGTATATGAAAAACATGTTTTTCAATGGCAAAAATCAATGAATATTGTAAATGCACAAACAGTAATATCTCCACATTGCAAGGTGCAATTCTGAAATTTTTTGCTTTTTCCTGCTAATCCTAGCATGATAAAGAAGATTCAAAGAGAGTGAGATGCCAGCTCCTTTCATTCAGTCAGTAGCTTCAAACATTTCTGGTATATGAAAAACATGTTTTTCAATGGCAAAAATCAATGAATATTGTAAATGCACAAACAGTAATATCTCCACATTGCACGGTGCAATTCTGAAATTTTTAGCTTTTTCCTGTTAATCCTAGCATGATAAAGAAGATTCAAAGAGAGTGAGATGCCAGCTCCTTTCATTCAGTCAGTAGCTTCAAACATTTCTGGTATATGAAAAACATGTTTTTCAATGGCAAAAATCAATGAATATTGTAAATGCACAAACAGTAATATCTCCACATTGCAAGGTGCAATTCTGAAATTGTTTGCTTTTTCCTGCTAATCCTAGCATGATAAAAAAGATTCAAAGAGAGTGAGATGCCAGCTCCTTTCATTCAGTCAGTAGCTTCAAACATTTCTGGTATATGAAAAACATGTTTTTCAATGGCAAAAATCAATGAATATTGTAAATGCACAAACAGTAATATCTCCACATTGCACGGTGCAATTCTGAAATTTTTAGCTTTTTCCTGTTAATCCTAGCATGATAAAGAAGATTCAAAGAGAGTGAGATGCCAGCTCCTTTCATTCAGTCAGTAGCTTCAAACATTTCTGGACGTTTTTCAATGGCAAAAATTAATGAATATTGTAAATGCACAAACAGTAATATCTCCACATTGCAAGGTGCAATTCTGAAATTTTTTGCTTTTTCCTGCTAATCCTAGCATGATAAAGAAGATTCAAAGAGAGTGAGATGCCAGCTCCTTTCATTCAGTCAGTAGCTTCAAACATTTCTGGTATATGAAAAACATGTTTTTCAATGGCAAAAATCAATGAATATTGTAAATGCACAAACAGTAATATCTCCACATTGCAAGGTGCAATTCTGAAATTTTTTGCTTTATCCTGCTAATCCTAGCATGATAAAGATTCAAAGAGAGTGAGATGCCAGCTCCTTTCATTCAGTCAGTAGCTTCAAACATTTCTGGTATATGAAAAACATGTTTTTCAATGGCAAAAATCAATGAATATTGTAAATGCACAAACAGTAATATCTCCACATTGCAAGGTGCAATTCTGAAATTTTTTGCTTTTTCCTGCTAATCCTAGCATGATAAAGAAGATTCAAAGAGAGTGAGATGCCAGCTCCTTTCATTCTGTCAGTAGCTTCAAACATTTCTGGTATATGAATAACATGATGTTTTTCAATGGCAAAAATCAATGAATATTGTAAATGCACAAACAGTAATATCTCCACATTGCAAGGTGCAATTCTGAAATTTTTTGCTTTTTCCTGCTAATCCTAGCATGATAAAGAAGATTCAAAGAGAGTGAGATGCCAGCTCCTTTCATTCAGTCAGTAGCTTCAAACATTTCTGGACGTTTTTCAATGGCAAAAATCAATGAATATTGTAAATGCACAAACAGTAATATCTCCACATTGCAAGGTGCAATTCTGAAATTTTTTGCTTTTTCCTGCTAATCCTAGCATGATAAAGAAGATTCAAAGAGAGTGAGATGCCAGCTCCTTTCATTCAGTCAGTAGCTTCAAACATTTCTGGACGTTTTTCAATGGCAAAAATCAATGAATATTGTAAATGCACAAACAGTAATATCTCCACATTGCAAGGTGCAATTCTGAAATTTTTTGCTTTTTCCTGTTAAACCTAGCATGATAAAGAAGATTCAAAGAGAGTGAGATGCCAGCTCCTTTCATTCAGTCAGTAGCTTCAAACATTTCTGGTATATGAAAAACATGTTTTTCAATGGCAAAAATCAATGAATATTGTAAATGCACAAACAGTAATATCTCCACATTGCACGGTGCAATTCTGAAATTTTTAGCTTTTTCCTGTTAATCCTAGCATGATAAAGAAGATTCAAAGAGAGTGAGATGCCAGCTCCTTTCATTCAGTCAGTAGCTTCAAACATTTCTGGACGTTTTTCAATGGCAAAAATTAATGAATATTGTAAATGCACAAACAGTAATATCTCCACATTGCAAGGTGCAATTCTGAAATTTTTTGCTTTTTCCTGTTAATCCTAGCATGATAAAGAAGATTCAAAGAGAGTGAGATGCCAGCTCCTTTCATTCAGTCAGTAGCTTCAAACATTTCTGGTATATGAAAAACATGTTTTTCAATGGCAAAAATCAATGAATATTGTAAATGCACAAACAGTAATATCTCCACATTGCACGGTGCAATTCTGAAATTTTTAGCTTTTTCCTGTTAATCCTAGCATGATAAAGAAGATTCAAAGAGAGTGAGATGCCAGCTCCTTTCATTCAGTCAGTAGCTTCAAACATTTCTGGACGTTTTTCAATGGCAAAAATTAATGAATATTGTAAATGCACAAACAGTAATATCTCCACATTGCAAGGTGCAATTCTGAAATTTTTTGCTTTTTCCTGCTAATCCTAGCATGATAAAGAAGATTCAAAGAGAGTGAGATGCCAGCTCCTTTCATTCAGTCAGTAGCTTCAAACATTTCTGGTATATGAAAAACATGTTTTTCAATGGCAAAAATCAATGAATATTGTAAATGCACAAACAGTAATATCTCCACATTGCAAGGTGCAATTCTGAAATTTTTTGCTTTTTCCTGCTAATCCTAGCATGATAAAGAAGATTCAAAGAGAGTGAGATGCCAGCTCCTTTCATTCAGTCAGTAGCTTCAAACATTTCTGGTATATGAAAAACATGTTTTTCAATGGCAAAAATCAATGAATATTGTAAATGCACAAACAGTAATATCTCCACATTGCACGGTGCAATTCTGAAATTTTTAGCTTTTTCCTGTTAATCCTAGCATGATAAAGAAGATTCAAAGAGAGTGAGATGCCAGCTCCTTTCATTCAGTCAGTAGCTTCAAACATTTCTGGTATATGAAAAACATGTTTTTCAATGGCAAAAATCAATGAATATTGTAAATGCACAAACAGTAATATCTCCACATTGCAAGGTGCAATTCTGAAATTTTTTGCTTTTTCCTGTTAATCCTAGCATGATAAAGAAGATTCAAAGAGAGTGAGATGCCAGCTCCTTTCATTCAGTCAGTAGCTTCAAACATTTCTGGTATATGAAAAACATGTTTTTCAATGGCAAAAATCAATGAATATTGTAAATGCACAAACAGTAATATCTCCACATTGCAAGGTGCAATTCTGAAATTTTTTGCTTTTTCCTGCTAATCCTAGCATGATAAAGAAGATTCAAAGAGAGTGAGATGCCAGCTCCTTTCATTCAGTCAGTAGCTTCAAACATTTCTGGTATATGAAAAACATGTTTTTCAATGGCAAAAATCAATGAATATTGTAAATGCACAAACAGTAATATCTCCACATTGCAAGGTGCAATTCTGAAATTTTTTGCTTTTTCCTGCTAATCCTAGCATGATAAAGAAGATTCAAAGAGAGTGAGATGCCAGCTCCTTTCATTCAGTCAGTAGCTTCAAACATTTCTGGTATATGAAAAACATGTTTTTCAATGGCAAAAATCAATGAATATTGTAAATGCACAAACAGTAATATCTCCACATTGCACGGTGCAATTCTGAAATTTTTAGCTTTTTCCTGTTAATCCTAGCATGATAAAGAAGATTCAAAGAGAGTGAGATGCCAGCTCCTTTCATTCAGTCAGTAGCTTCAAACATTTCTGGTATATGAAAAACATGTTTTTCAATGGCAAAAATCAATGAATATTGTAAATGCACAAACAGTAATATCTCCACATTGCAAGGTGCAATTCTGAAATTGTTTGCTTTTTCCTGCTAATCCTAGCATGATAAAAAAGATTCAAAGAGGGTGAGATGCCAGCTCCTTTCATTCAGTCAGTAGCTTCAAACATTTCTGGTATATGAAAAACATGTTTTTCAATGGCAAAAATCAATGAATATTGTAAATGCACAAACAGTAATATCTCCACATTGCACGGTGCAATTCTGAAATTTTTAGCTTTTTCCTGTTAATCCTAGCATGATAAAGAAGATTCAAAGAGAGTGAGATGCCAGCTCCTTTCATTCAGTCAGTAGCTTCAAACATTTCTGGACGTTTTTCAATGGCAAAAATTAATGAATATTGTAAATGCACAAACAGTAATATCTCCACATTGCAAGGTGCAATTCTGAAATTTTTTGCTTTTTCCTGCTAATCCTAGCATGATAAAGAAGATTCAAAGAGAGTGAGATGCCAGCTCCTTTCATTCAGTCAGTAGCTTCAAACATTTCTGGTATATGAAAAACATGTTTTTCAATGGCAAAAATCAATGAATATTGTAAATGCACAAACAGTAATATCTCCACATTGCAAGGTGCAATTCTGAAATTTTTTGCTTTTTCCTGTTAATCCTAGCATGATAAAGAAGATTCAAAGAGAGTGAGATGCCAGCTCCTTTCATTCAGTCAGTAGCTTCAAACATTTCTGGTATATGAAAAACATGTTTTTCAATGGCAAAAATCAATGAATATTGTAAATGCACAAACAGTAATATCTCCACATTGCAAGGTGCAATTCTGAAATTTTTTGCTTTTTCCTGCTAATCCTAGAATGATAAAGAAGATTCAAAGAGAGTGAGATGCCAGCTCCTTTCATTCAGTCAGTAGCTTCAAACATTTCTGGTATATGAAAAACATGTTTTTCAATGGCAAAAATCAATGAATATTGTAAATGCACAAACAGTAATATCTCCACATTGCACGGTGCAATTCTGAAATTTTAAGCTTTTTCCTGTTAATCCTAGCATGATAAAGAAGATTCAAAGAGAGTGAGATGCCAGCTCCTTTCATTCAGTCAGTAACTTCAAACATTTCTGGACGTTTTTCAATGGCAAAAATCAATGAATATTGTAAATGCACAAACAGTAATATCTCCACATTGCAAGGTGCAATTCTGAAATTTTTTGCTTTTTCCTGTTAATCCTAGCATGATAAAGAAGATTCAAAGAGAGTGAGATGCCAGCTCCTTTCATTCAGTCAGTAGCTTCAAACATTTCTGGTATATGAAAAACATGTTTTTCAATGGCAAAATTCAATGAATATTGTAAATGCACAAACAGTAATATCTCCACATTGCAACGTGCAATTCTGAAATTTTTTGCTTTTTCCTGTTAATCCTAGCATGATAAAGAAGATTCAAAGAGAGTGAGATGCCAGCTCCTTTCATTCAGTCAGTAGCTTCAAACATTTCTGGTATATGAAAAACATGTTTTTCAATGGCAAAAATCAATGAATATTGTAAATGCACAAACAGTAATATCTCCACATTGCAAGGTGCAATTCTGAAATTTTTTGCTTTTTCCTGCTAATCCTAGCATGATAAAGAAGATTCAAAGAGAGTGAGATGCCAGCTCCTTTCATTCAGTCAGTAGCTTCAAACATTTCTGGTATATGAAAAACATGTTTTTCAATGGCAAAAATCAATGAATATTGTAAATGCACAAACAGTAATATCTCCACATTGCACGGTGCAATTCTGAAATTTTTAGCTTTTTCCTGTTAATCCTAGCATGATAAAGAAGATTCAAAGAGAGTGAGATGCCAGCTCCTTTCATTCAGTCAGTAGCTTCAAACATTTCTGGTATATGAAAAACATGTTTTTCAATGGCAAAAATCAATGAATATTGTAAATGCACAAACAGTAATATCTCCACATTGCAAGGTGCAATTCTGAAATTGTTTGCTTTTTCCTGCTAATCCTAGCATGATAAAAAAGATTCAAAGAGAGTGAGATGCCAGCTCCTTTCATTCAGTCAGTAGCTTCAAACATTTCTGGTATATGAAAAACATGTTTTTCAATGGCAAAAATCAATGAATATTGTAAATGCACAAACAGTAATATCTCCACATTGCACGGTGCAATTCTGAAATTTTTAGCTTTTTCCTGTTAATCCTAGCATGATAAAGAAGATTCAAAGAGAGTGAGATGCCAGCTCCTTTCATTCAGTCAGTAGCTTCAAACATTTCTGGACGTTTTTCAATGGCAAAAATTAATGAATATTGTAAATGCACAAACAGTAATATCTCCACATTGCAAGGTGCAATTCTGAAATTTTTTGCTTTTTCCTGCTAATCCTAGCATGATAAAGAAGATTCAAAGAGAGTGAGATGCCAGCTCCTTTCATTCAGTCAGTAGCTTCAAACATTTCTGGTATATGAAAAACATGTTTTTCAATGGCAAAAATCAATGAATATTGTAAATGCACAAACAGTAATATCTCCACATTGCAAGGTGCAATTCTGAAATTTTTTGCTTTTTCCTGCTAATCCTAGCATGATAAAGAAGATTCAAAGAGAGTGAGATGCCAGCTCCTTTCATTCAGTCAGTAGCTTCAAACATTTCTGGTATATGAAAAACATGTTTTTCAATGGCAAAAATCAATGAATATTGTAAATGCACAAACAGTAATATCTCCACATTGCACGGTGCAATTCTGAAATTTTTAGCTTTTTCCTGTTAATCCTAGCATGATAAAGAAGATTCAAAGAGAGTGAGATGCCAGCTCCTTTCATTCAGTCAGTAGCTTCAAACATTTCTGGTATATGAAAAACATGTTTTTCAATGGCAAAAATCAATGAATATTGTAAATGCACAAACAGTAATATCTCCACATTGCAACGTGCAATTCTGAAATTTTTTGCTTTTTCCTGTTAATCCTAGCATGATAAAGAAGATTCAAAGAGAGTGAGATGCCAGCTCCTTTCATTCAGTCAGTAGCTTCAAACATTTCTGGTATATGAAAAACATGTTTTTCAATGGCAAAAATCAATGAATATTGTAAATGCACAAACAGTAATATCTCCACATTGCAAGGTGCAATTCTGAAATTTTTTGCTTTTTCCTGCTAATCCTAGCATGATAAAGAAGATTCAAAGAGAGTGAGATGCCAGCTCCTTTCATTCAGTCAGTAGCTTCAAACATTTCTGGTATATGAAAAACATGTTTTTCAATGGCAAAAATCAATGAATATTGTAAATGCACAAACAGTAATATCTCCACATTGCACGGTGCAATTCTGAAATTTTTAGCTTTTTCCTGTTAATCCTAGCATGATAAAGAAGATTCAAAGAGAGTGAGATGCCAGCTCCTTTCATTCAGTCAGTAGCTTCAAACATTTCTGGTATATGAAAAACATGTTTTTCAATGGCAAAAATCAATGAATATTGTAAATGCACAAACAGTAATATCTCCACATTGCAAGGTGCAATTCTGAAATTGTTTGCTTTTTCCTGCTAATCCTAGCATGATAAAAAAGATTCAAAGAGAGTGAGATGCCAGCTCCTTTCATTCAGTCAGTAGCTTCAAACATTTCTGGTATATGAAAAACATGTTTTTCAATGGCAAAAATCAATGAATATTGTAAATGCACAAACAGTAATATCTCCACATTGCACGGTGCAATTCTGAAATTTTTAGCTTTTTCCTGTTAATCCTAGCATGATAAAGAAGATTCAAAGAGAGTGAGATGCCAGCTCCTTTCATTCAGTCAGTAGCTTCAAACATTTCTGGACGTTTTTCAATGGCAAAAATTAATGAATATTGTAAATGCACAAACAGTAATATCTCCACATTGCAAGGTGCAATTCTGAAATTTTTTGCTTTTTCCTGCTAATCCTAGCATGATAAAGAAGATTCAAAGAGAGTGAGATGCCAGCTCCTTTCATTCAGTCAGTAGCTTCAAACATTTCTGGTATATGAAAAACATGTTTTTCAATGGCAAAAATCAATGAATATTGTAAATGCACAAACAGTAATATCTCCACATTGCAAGGTGCAATTCTGAAATTTTTTGCTTTATCCTGCTAATCCTAGCATGATAAAGATTCAAAGAGAGTGAGATGCCAGCTCCTTTCATTCAGTCAGTAGCTTCAAACATTTCTGGTATATGAAAAACATGTTTTTCAATGGCAAAAATCAATGAATATTGTAAATGCACAAACAGTAATATCTCCACATTGCAAGGTGCAATTCTGAAATTTTTTGCTTTTTCCTGCTAATCCTAGCATGATAAAGAAGATTCAAAGAGAGTGAGATGCCAGCTCCTTTCATTCTGTCAGTAGCTTCAAACATTTCTGGTATATGAATAACATGATGTTTTTCAATGGCAAAAATCAATGAATATTGTAAATGCACAAACAGTAATATCTCCACATTGCAAGGTGCAATTCTGAAATTTTTTGCTTTTTCCTGCTAATCCTAGCATGATAAAGAAGATTCAAAGAGAGTGAGATGCCAGCTCCTTTCATTCAGTCAGTAGCTTCAAACATTTCTGGACGTTTTTCAATGGCAAAAATCAATGAATATTGTAAATGCACAAACAGTAATATCTCCACATTGCAAGGTGCAATTCTGAAATTTTTTGCTTTTTCCTGCTAATCCTAGCATGATAAAGAAGATTCAAAGAGAGTGAGATGCCAGCTCCTTTCATTCAGTCAGTAGCTTCAAACATTTCTGGACGTTTTTCAATGGCAAAAATCAATGAATATTGTAAATGCACAAACAGTAATATCTCCACATTGCAAGGTGCAATTCTGAAATTTTTTGCTTTTTCCTGTTAAACCTAGCATGATAAAGAAGATTCAAAGAGAGTGAGATGCCAGCTCCTTTCATTCAGTCAGTAGCTTCAAACATTTCTGGTATATGAAAAACATGTTTTTCAATGGCAAAAATCAATGAATATTGTAAATGCACAAACAGTAATATCTCCACATTGCACGGTGCAATTCTGAAATTTTTAGCTTTTTCCTGTTAATCCTAGCATGATAAAGAAGATTCAAAGAGAGTGAGATGCCAGCTCCTTTCATTCAGTCAGTAGCTTCAAACATTTCTGGACGTTTTTCAATGGCAAAAATTAATGAATATTGTAAATGCACAAACAGTAATATCTCCACATTGCAAGGTGCAATTCTGAAATTTTTTGCTTTTTCCTGTTAATCCTAGCATGATAAAGAAGATTCAAAGAGAGTGAGATGCCAGCTCCTTTCATTCAGTCAGTAGCTTCAAACATTTCTGGTATATGAAAAACATGTTTTTCAATGGCAAAAATCAATGAATATTGTAAATGCACAAACAGTAATATCTCCACATTGCACGGTGCAATTCTGAAATTTTTAGCTTTTTCCTGTTAATCCTAGCATGATAAAGAAGATTCAAAGAGAGTGAGATGCCAGCTCCTTTCATTCAGTCAGTAGCTTCAAACATTTCTGGACGTTTTTCAATGGCAAAAATTAATGAATATTGTAAATGCACAAACAGTAATATCTCCACATTGCAAGGTGCAATTCTGAAATTTTTTGCTTTTTCCTGCTAATCCTAGCATGATAAAGAAGATTCAAAGAGAGTGAGATGCCAGCTCCTTTCATTCAGTCAGTAGCTTCAAACATTTCTGGTATATGAAAAACATGTTTTTCAATGGCAAAAATCAATGAATATTGTAAATGCACAAACAGTAATATCTCCACATTGCAAGGTGCAATTCTGAAATTTTTTGCTTTTTCCTGCTAATCCTAGCATGATAAAGAAGATTCAAAGAGAGTGAGATGCCAGCTCCTTTCATTCAGTCAGTAGCTTCAAACATTTCTGGTATATGAAAAACATGTTTTTCAATGGCAAAAATCAATGAATATTGTAAATGCACAAACAGTAATATCTCCACATTGCACGGTGCAATTCTGAAATTTTTAGCTTTTTCCTGTTAATCCTAGCATGATAAAGAAGATTCAAAGAGAGTGAGATGCCAGCTCCTTTCATTCAGTCAGTAGCTTCAAACATTTCTGGTATATGAAAAACATGTTTTTCAATGGCAAAAATCAATGAATATTGTAAATGCACAAACAGTAATATCTCCACATTGCAAGGTGCAATTCTGAAATTTTTTGCTTTTTCCTGTTAATCCTAGCATGATAAAGAAGATTCAAAGAGAGTGAGATGCCAGCTCCTTTCATTCAGTCAGTAGCTTCAAACATTTCTGGTATATGAAAAACATGTTTTTCAATGGCAAAAATCAATGAATATTGTAAATGCACAAACAGTAATATCTCCACATTGCAAGGTGCAATTCTGAAATTTTTTGCTTTTTCCTGCTAATCCTAGCATGATAAAGAAGATTCAAAGAGAGTGAGATGCCAGCTCCTTTCATTCAGTCAGTAGCTTCAAACATTTCTGGTATATGAAAAACATGTTTTTCAATGGCAAAAATCAATGAATATTGTAAATGCACAAACAGTAATATCTCCACATTGCAAGGTGCAATTCTGAAATTTTTTGCTTTTTCCTGCTAATCCTAGCATGATAAAGAAGATTCAAAGAGAGTGAGATGCCAGCTCCTTTCATTCAGTCAGTAGCTTCAAACATTTCTGGTATATGAAAAACATGTTTTTCAATGGCAAAAATCAATGAATATTGTAAATGCACAAACAGTAATATCTCCACATTGCACGGTGCAATTCTGAAATTTTTAGCTTTTTCCTGTTAATCCTAGCATGATAAAGAAGATTCAAAGAGAGTGAGATGCCAGCTCCTTTCATTCAGTCAGTAGCTTCAAACATTTCTGGTATATGAAAAACATGTTTTTCAATGGCAAAAATCAATGAATATTGTAAATGCACAAACAGTAATATCTCCACATTGCAAGGTGCAATTCTGAAATTGTTTGCTTTTTCCTGCTAATCCTAGCATGATAAAAAAGATTCAAAGAGGGTGAGATGCCAGCTCCTTTCATTCAGTCAGTAGCTTCAAACATTTCTGGTATATGAAAAACATGTTTTTCAATGGCAAAAATCAATGAATATTGTAAATGCACAAACAGTAATATCTCCACATTGCACGGTGCAATTCTGAAATTTTTAGCTTTTTCCTGTTAATCCTAGCATGATAAAGAAGATTCAAAGAGAGTGAGATGCCAGCTCCTTTCATTCAGTCAGTAGCTTCAAACATTTCTGGACGTTTTTCAATGGCAAAAATTAATGAATATTGTAAATGCACAAACAGTAATATCTCCACATTGCAAGGTGCAATTCTGAAATTTTTTGCTTTTTCCTGCTAATCCTAGCATGATAAAGAAGATTCAAAGAGAGTGAGATGCCAGCTCCTTTCATTCAGTCAGTAGCTTCAAACATTTCTGGTATATGAAAAACATGTTTTTCAATGGCAAAAATCAATGAATATTGTAAATGCACAAACAGTAATATCTCCACATTGCAAGGTGCAATTCTGAAATTTTTTGCTTTTTCCTGTTAATCCTAGCATGATAAAGAAGATTCAAAGAGAGTGAGATGCCAGCTCCTTTCATTCAGTCAGTAGCTTCAAACATTTCTGGTATATGAAAAACATGTTTTTCAATGGCAAAAATCAATGAATATTGTAAATGCACAAACAGTAATATCTCCACATTGCAAGGTGCAATTCTGAAATTTTTTGCTTTTTCCTGCTAATCCTAGAATGATAAAGAAGATTCAAAGAGAGTGAGATGCCAGCTCCTTTCATTCAGTCAGTAGCTTCAAACATTTCTGGTATATGAAAAACATGTTTTTCAATGGCAAAAATCAATGAATATTGTAAATGCACAAACAGTAATATCTCCACATTGCACGGTGCAATTCTGAAATTTTAAGCTTTTTCCTGTTAATCCTAGCATGATAAAGAAGATTCAAAGAGAGTGAGATGCCAGCTCCTTTCATTCAGTCAGTTAACTTCAAACATTTCTGGTATATGAAAAACATGTTTTTCAATGGCAAAAATCAATGAATATTGTAAATGCACAAACAGTAATATCTCCACATTGCAAGGTGCAATTCTGAAATTTTTTGCTTTTTCCTGTTAATCCTAGCATGATAAAGAAGATTCAAAGAGAGTGAGATGCCAGCTCCTTTCATTCAGTCAGTAGCTTCAAACATTTCTGGTATATGAAAAACATGTTTTTCAATGGCAAAATTCAATGAATATTGTAAATGCACAAACAGTAATATCTCCACATTGCAACGGTGCAATTCTGAAATTTTTTGCTTTTTCCTGTTAATCCTAGCATGATAAAGAAGATTCAAAGAGAGTGAGATGCCAGCTCCTTTCATTCAGTCAGTAGCTTCAAACATTTCTGGTATATGAAAAACATGTTTTTCAATGGCAAAAATCAATGAATATTGTAAATGCACAAACAGTAATATCTCCACATTGCAAGGTGCAATTCTGAAATTTTTTGCTTTTTCCTGCTAATCCTAGCATGATAAAGAAGATTCAAAGAGAGTGAGATGCCAGCTCCTTTCATTCAGTCAGTAGCTTCAAACATTTCTGGTATATGAAAAACATGTTTTTCAATGGCAAAAATCAATGAATATTGTAAATGCACAAACAGTAATATCTCCACATTGCACGGTGCAATTCTGAAATTTTTAGCTTTTTCCTGTTAATCCTAGCATGATAAAGAAGATTCAAAGAGAGTGAGATGCCAGCTCCTTTCATTCAGTCAGTAGCTTCAAACATTTCTGGTATATGAAAAACATGTTTTTCAATGGCAAAAATCAATGAATATTGTAAATGCACAAACAGTAATATCTCCACATTGCAAGGTGCAATTCTGAAATTTTTTGCTTTTTCCTGCTAATCCTAGCATGATAAAGAAGATTCAAAGAGAGTGAGATGCCAGCTCCTTTCATTCAGTCAGTAGCTTCAAACATTTCTGGTATATGAAAAACATGTTTTTCAATGGCAAAAATCAATGAATATTGTAAATGCACAAACAGTAATATCTCCACATTGCACGGTGCAATTCTGAAATTTTTAGCTTTTTCCTGTTAATCCTAGCATGATAAAGAAGATTCAAAGAGAGTGAGATGCCAGCTCCTTTCATTCAGTCAGTAGCTTCAAACATTTCTGGTATATGAAAAACATGTTTTTCAATGGCAAAAATCAATGAATATTGTAAATGCACAAACAGTAATATCTCCACATTGCAAGGTGCAATTCTGAAATTGTTTGCTTTTTCCTGCTAATCCTAGCATGATAAAGAAGATTCAAAGAGAGTGAGATGCCAGCTCCTTTCATTCAGTCAGTAGCTTCAAACATTTCTGGTATATGAAAAACATGTTTTTCAATGGCAAAAATCAATGAATATTGTAAATGCACAAACAGTAATATCTCCACATTGCACGGTGCAATTCTGAAATTTTTAGCTTTTTCCTGTTAATCCTAGCATGATAAAGAAGATTCAAAGAGAGTGAGATGCCAGCTCCTTTCATTCAGTCAGTAGCTTCAAACATTTCTGGACGTTTTTCAATGGCAAAAATTAATGAATATTGTAAATGCACAAACAGTAATATCTCCACATTGCAAGGTGCAATTCTGAAATTTTTTGCTTTTTCCTGCTAATCCTAGCATGATAAAGAAGATTCAAAGAGAGTGAGATGCCAGCTCCTTTCATTCAGTCAGTAGCTTCAAACATTTCTGGTATATGAAAAACATGTTTTTCAATGGCAAAAATCAATGAATATTGTAAATGCACAAACAGTAATATCTCCACATTGCAAGGTGCAATTCTGAAATTTTTTGCTTTTTCCTGCTAATCCTAGCATGATAAAGAAGATTCAAAGAGAGTGAGATGCCAGCTCCTTTCATTCAGTCAGTAGCTTCAAACATTTCTGGTATATGAAAAACATGTTTTTCAATGGCAAAAATCAATGAATATTGTAAATGCACAAACAGTAATATCTCCACATTGCACGGTGCAATTCTGAAATTTTTAGCTTTTTCCTGTTAATCCTAGCATGATAAAGAAGATTCAAAGAGAGTGAGATGCCAGCTCCTTTCATTCAGTCAGTAGCTTCAAACATTTCTGGTATATGAAAAACATGTTTTTCAATGGCAAAAATCAATGAATATTGTAAATGCACAAACAGTAATATCTCCACATTGCAAGGTGCAATTCTGAAATTTTTTGCTTTTTCCTGTTAATCCTAGCATGATAAAGAAGATTCAAAGAGAGTGAGATGCCAGCTCCTTTCATTCAGTCAGTAGCTTCAAACATTTCTGGTATATGAAAAACATGTTTTTCAATGGCAAAAATCAATGAATATTGTAAATGCACAAACAGTAATATCTCCACATTGCAAGGTGCAATTCTGAAATTTTTTGCTTTTTCCTGCTAATCCTAGCATGATAAAGAAGATTCAAAGAGAGTGAGATGCCAGCTCCTTTCATTCAGTCAGTAGCTTCAAACATTTCTGGTATATGAAAAACATGTTTTTCAATGGCAAAAATCAATGAATATTGTAAATGCACAAACAGTAATATCTCCACATTGCAAGGTGCAATTCTGAAATTTTTTGCTTTTTCCTGCTAATCCTAGCATGATAAAGAAGATTCAAAGAGAGTGAGATGCCAGCTCCTTTCATTCAGTCAGTAGCTTCAAACATTTCTGGTATATGAAAAACATGTTTTTCAATGGCAAAAATCAATGAATATTGTAAATGCACAAACAGTAATATCTCCACATTGCACGGTGCAATTCTGAAATTTTTTGCTTTTTCCTGTTAATCCTAGCATGATAAAGAAGATTCAAAGAGAGTGAGATGCCAGCTCCTTTCATTCAGTCAGTAGCTTCAAACATTTCTGGTATATGAAAACATGTTTTTCAATGGCAAAAATTAATGAATATTGTAAATGCACAAACAGTAATATCTCCACATTGCAAGGTGCAATTCTGAAATTTTTTGCTTTTTCCTGCTAATCCTAGCATGATAAAGAAGATTCAAAGAGAGTGAGATGCCAGCTCCTTTCATTCAGTCAGTAGCTTCAAACATTTCTGGTATATGAAAAACATGTTTTTCAATGGCAAAAATCAATGAATATTTTAAATGCACAAACAGTAATATCTCCACATTGCAAGGTGCAATTCTGAAATTTTTTGCTTTTTCCTGCTAATCCTAGCATGATAAAGAAGATTCAAAGAGAGTGAGATGCCAGCTCCTTTCATTCAGTCAGTAGCTTCAAACATTTCTGGTATATGAAAAACATGTTTTTCAATGGCAAAAATCAATGAATATTGTAAATGCACAAACAGTAATATCTCCACATTGCACGGTGCAATTCTGAAATTTTTAGCTTTTTCCTGTTAATCCTAGCATGATAAAGAAGATTCAAAGAGAGTGAGATGCCAGCTCCTTTCATTCAGTCAGTAGCTTCAAACATTTCTGGTATATGAAAAACATGTTTTTCAATGGCAAAAATCAATGAATATTGTAAATGCACAAACAGTAATATCTCCACATTGCAAGGTGCAATTCTGAAATTTTTTGCTTTTTCCTGTTAATCCTAGCATGATAAAGAAGATTCAAAGAGAGTGAGATGCCAGCTCCTTTCATTCAGTCAGTAGCTTCAAACATTTCTGGTATATGAAAAACATGTTTTTCAATGGCAAAAATCAATGAATATTGTAAATGCACAAACAGTAATATCTAAACATTGCAAGGTGCAATTCTGAAATTTTTTGCTTTTTCCTGCTAATACTAGCATGATAAAGAAGATTCAAAGAGAGTGAGATGCCAGCTCCTTTCATTCAGTCAGTAGCTTCAAACATTTCTGGTATATGAAAAACATGTTTTTCAATGGCAAAAATCAATGAATATTGTAAATGCACAAACAGTAATATCTCCACATTGCACGGTGCAATTCTGAAATTTTTAGCTTTTTCCTGTTAATCCTAGCATGATAAAGAAGATTCAAAGAGAGTGAGATGCCAGCTCCTTTCATTGTCAGTAGCTTCAAACATTTCTGGTATATGAAAAACATGTTTTTCAATGGCAAAAATCAATGAATATTGTAAATGCACAAACAGTAATATCTCCACATTGCAAGGTGCAATTCTGAAATTTTTTGCTTTTTCCTGCTAATCCTAGCATGATAAAGAAGATTCAAAGAGAGTGAGATGCCAGCTCCTTTCATTCAGTCAGTAGCTTCAAACATTTCTGGTATATGAAAAACATGTTTTTCAATGGCAAAAATCAATGAATATTGTAAATGCACAAACAGTAATATCTCCACATTGCACGGTGCAATTCTGAAATTTTTAGCTTTTTCCTGTTAATCCTAGCATGATAAAGAAGATTCAAAGAGAGTGAGATGCCAGCTCCTTTCATTCAGTCAGTAGCTTCAAACATTTCTGGTATATGAAAAACATGTTTTTCAATGGCAAAAATCAATGAATATTGTAAATGCACAAACAGTAATATCTCCACATTGCAAGGTGCAATTCTGAAATGTTTTGCTTTTTCCTGTTAATCCTAGCATGATAAAGAAGATTCAAAGAGAGTGAGATGCCAGCTCCTTTCATTCAGTCAGTAGCTTCAAACATTTCTGGTATATGAAAAACATGTTTTTCAATGGCAAAAATCAATGAATATTGTAAATGCACAAACAGTAATATCTCCACATTGCAAGGTGCAATTCTGAAATTTTTTGCTTTTTCCTGCTAATCCTAGCATGATAAAGAAGATTCAAAGAGAGTGAGATGCCAGCTCCTTTCATTCAGTCAGTAGCTTCAAACATTTCTGGTATATGAAAAACATGTTTTTCAATGGCAAAAATCAATGAATATTGTAAATGCACAAACAGTAATATCTCCACATTGCAAGGTGCAATTCTGAAATTTTTTGCTTTTTCCTGCTAATCCTAGCATGATAAAGAAGATTCAAAGAGAGTGAGATGCCAGCTCCTTTCATTCAGTCAGTAGCTTCAAACATTTCTGGTATATGAAAAACATGTTTTTCAATGGCAAAAATCAATGAATATTGTAAATGCACAAACAGTAATATCTCCACATTGCACGGTGCAATTCTGAAATTTTTAGCTTTTTCCTCTTAATCCTAGCATGATAAAGAAGATTCAAAGAGAGTGAGATGCCAGCTCCTTTCATTCAGTCAGTAGCTTCAAACATTTCTGGTATATGAAAAACATGTTTTTCAATGGCAAAAATCAATGAATATTGTAAATGCACAAACAGTAATATCTCCACATTGCAAGGTGCAATTCTGAAATTTTTTGCTTTTTCCTGTTAATCCTAGCATGATAAAGAAGATTCAAAGAGAGTGAGATGCCAGCTCCTTTCATTCAGTCAGTAGCTTCAAACATTTCTGGTATATGAAAAACATGTTTTTCAATGGCAAAAATCAATGAATATTGTAAATGCACAAACAGTAATATCTCCACATTGCAAGGTGCAATTCTGAAATTTTTTGCTTTTTCCTGCTAATCCTAGCATGATAAAGAAGATTCAAAGAGAGTGAGATGCCAGCTCCTTTCATTCAGTCAGTAGCTTCAAACATTTCTGGTATATGAAAACATGTTTTTCAATGGCAAAAATCAATGAATATTGTAAATGCACAAACAGTAATAACTCCACATTGCAAGGTGCAATTCTGAAATTTTTTGCTTTTTCCTGTTAATCCTAGCATGATAAAGAAGATTCAAAGAGAGTGAGATGCCAGCTCCTTTCATTCAGTCAGTAGCTTCAAACATTTCTGGTATATGAAAAACATGTTTTTCAATGGCAAAAATCAATGAATATTGTAAATGCACAAACAGTAATATCTCCACATTGCATGGTGCAATTCTGAAATTTTTAGCTTTTTCCTGTTAATCCTAGCATGATAAAGAAGATTCAAAGAGAGTGAGATGCCAGCTCCTTTCATTCAGTCAGTAGCTTCAAACATTTCTGGTATATGAAAAACATGTTTTTCAATGGCAAAAATCAATGAATATTGTAAATGCACAAACAGTAATATCTCCACATTGCAAGGTGCAATTCTGAAATTTTTTGCTTTTTCCTGCTAATCCTAGAATGATAAAGAAGATTCAAAGAGAGTGAGATGCCAGCTCCTTTCATTCAGTCAGTAGCTTCAAACATTTCTGGTATATGAAAAACATGTTTTTCAATGGCAAAAATCAATGAATATTGTAAATGCACAAACAGTAATATCTCCACATTGCACGGTGCAATTCTGAAATTTTTAGCTTTTTCCTGTTAATCCTAGCATGATAAAGAAGATTCAAAGAGAGTGAGATGCCAGCTCCTTTCATTCAGTCAGTAGCTTCAAACATTTCTGGTATATGAAAAAACATGTTTTTCAATGGCAAAAATCAATGAATATTGTAAATGCACAAACAGTAATATCTCCACATTGCAAGGTGCAATTCTGAAATTTTTTGCTTTTTCCTGTTAATCCTAGCATGATAAAGAAGATTCAAAGAGAGTGAGATGCCAGCTCCTTTCATTCAGTCAGTAGCTTCAAACATTTCTGGTATATGAAAAACATGTTTTTCAATGGCAAAAATCAATGAATATTGTAAATGCACAAACAGTAATATCTCCACATTGCAAGGTGCAATTCTGAAATTTTTTGCTTTTTCCTGCTAATCCTAGCATGATAAAGAAGATTCAAAGAGAGTGAGATGCCAGCTCCTTTCATTCAGTCAGTAGCTTCAAACATTTCTGGTATATGAAAAACATGTTTTTCAATGGCAAAAATCAATGAATATTGTAAATGCACAAACAGTAATATCTCCACATTGCACGGTGCAATTCTGAAATTTTTAGCTTTTTCCTGTTAATCCTAGCATGATAAAGAAGATTCAAAGAGAGTGAGATGCCAGCTCCTTTCATTCAGTCAGTAGCTTCAAACATTTCTGGACGTTTTTCAATGGCAAAAATCAATGAATATTGTAAATGCACAAACAGTAATATCTCCACATTGCAAGGTGCAATTCGGAAATTTTTTACTTTTTCCTGTTAATCCTAGCATGATAAAGAAGATTCAAAGAGAGTGAGATGCCAGCTCCTTTCATTCAGTCAGTAGCTTCAAACATTTCTGGTATATGAAAAACATGTTTTTCAATGGCAAAAATCAATGAATATTGTAAATGCACAAACAGTAATATCTCCACATTGCAAGGTGCAATTCTGAAATTTTTTGCTTTTTCCTGTTAATCCTAGCATGATAAAGAAGATTCAAAGAGAGTGAGATGCCAGCTCCTTTCATTCAGTCAGTAGCTTCAAACATTTCTGGTATATGAAAAACATGTTTTTCAATGGCAAAAATCAATGAATATTGTAAATGCACAAACAGTAATATCTCCACATTGCAAGGTGCAATTCTGAAATTATTGCTTTTTCCTGCTAATCCTAGCATGATAAAGAAGATTCAAAGAGAGTGAGATGCCAGCTCCTTTCATTCAGTCAGTAGCTTCAAACATTTCTGGTATATGAAAAACATGTTTTTCAATGGCAAAAATCAATGAATATTGTAAATGCACAAACAGTAATATCTCCACATTGCACGGTGCAATTCTGAAATTTTTAGCTTTTTCCTGTTAATCCTAGCATGATAAAGAAGATTCAAAGAGAGTGAGATGCCATCTCCTTTCATTCAGTCAGTAGCTTCAAACATTTCTGGTATATGAAAAACATGTTTTTCAATGGCAAAAATCAATGAATATTGTAAATGCACAAACAGTAATATCTCCACATTGCAAGGTGCAATTCTGAAATTGTTTGCTTTTTCCTGCTAATCCTAGCATGATAAAGAAGATTCAAAGAGAGTGAGATGCCAGCTCCTTTCATTCAGTCAGTAGCTTCAAACATTTCTGGTATATGAAAAACATGTTTTTCAATGGCAAAAATCAATGAATATTGTAAATGCACAAACAGTAATATCTCCACATTGCACGGTGCAATTCTGAAATTTTTTGCTTTTTCCTGTTAATCCTAGCATGATAAAGAAGATTCAAAGAGAGTGAGATGCCAGCTCCTTTCATTCAGTCAGTAGCTTCAAACATTTCTGGTATATGAAAAACATGTTTTTCAATGGCAAAAATCAATGAATATTGTAAATGCACAAACAGTAATATCTCCACATTGCAAGGTGCAATTCTGAAATTGTTTGCTTTTTCCTGCTAATCCTAGCATGATAAAGAAGATTCAAAGAGAGTGAGATGCCAGCTCCTTTCATTCAGTCAGTAGCTTCAAACATTTCTGGTATATGAAAAACATGTTTTTCAATGGCAAAAATCAATGAATATTGTAAATGCACAAACAGTAATATCTCCACATTGCACGGTGCAATTCTGAAATTTTTAGCTTTTTCCTGTTAATCCTAGCATGATAAAGAAGATTCAAAGAGAGTGAGATGCCAGCTCCTTTCATTCAGTCAGTAGCTTCAAACATTTCTGGTATATGAAAAACATGTTTTTCAATGGCAAAAATCAATGAATATTGTAAATGCACAAACAGTAATATCTCCACATTGCAAGGTGCAATTCTGAAATTTTTTGCTTTTTCCTGTTAATCCTAGCATGATAAAGAAGATTCAAAGAGAGTGAGATGCCAGCTCCTTTCATTCAGTCAGTAGCTTCAAACATTTCTGGTATATGAAAAACATGTTTTTCAATGGCAAAAATCAATGAATATTGTAAATGCACAAACAGTAATATCTCCACATTGCAAGGTGCAATTCTGAAATTTTTTGCTTTTTCCTGCTAATCCTAGCATGATAAAGAAGATTCAAAGAGAGTGAGATGCCAGCTCCTTTCATTCAGTCAGTAGCTTCAAACATTTCTGGTATATGAAAAACATGTTTTTCAATGGCAAAAATCAATGAATATTGTAAATGCACAAACAGTAATATCTCCACATTGCACGGTGCAATTCTGAAATTTTTAGCTTTTTCCTGTTAATCCTAGCATGATAAAGAAGATTCAAAGAGAGTGAGATGCCAGCTCCTTTCATTCAGTCAGTAGCTTCAAACATTTCTGGTATATGAAAAACATGTTTTTCAATGGCAAAAATCAATGAATATTGTAAATGCACAAACAGTAATATCTCCACATTGCAAGGTGCAATTCTGAAATTTTTTGCTTTTTCCTGCTAATCCTAGCATGATAAAGAAGATTCAAAGAGAGTGAGATGCCAGCTCCTTTCATTCAGTCAGTAGCTTCAAACATTTCTGGTATATGAAAAACATGTTTTTCAATGGCAAAAATCAATGAATATTGTAAATGCACAAACAGTAATATCTCCACATTGCACGGTGCAATTCTGAAATTTTTAGCTTTTTCCTGTTAATCCTAGCATGATAAAGAAGATTCAAAGAGAGTGAGATGCCAGCTCCTTTCATTCAGTCAGTAGCTTCAAACATTTCTGGTATATGAAAAACATGTTTTTCAATGGCAAAAATCAATGAATATTGTAAATGCACAAACAGTAATATCTCCACATTGCAAGGTGCAATTCTGAAATTTTTTGCTTTTTCCTGTTAATCCTAGCATGATAAAGAAGATTCAAAGAGAGTGAGATGCCAGCTCCTTTCATTCAGTCAGTAGCTTCAAACATTTCTGGTATATGAAAAACATGTTTTTCAATGGCAAAAATCAATGAATATTGTAAATGCACAAACAGTAATATCTCCACATTGCAAGGTGCAATTCTGAAATTTTTTGCTTTTTCCTGCTAATCCTAGCATGATAAAGAAGATTCAAAGAGAGTGAGATGCCAGCTCCTTTCATTCAGTCAGTAGCTTCAAACATTTCTGGTATATGAAAAACATGTTTTTCAATGGCAAAAATCAATGAATATTGTAAATGCACAAACAGTAATATCTCCACATTGCACGGTGCAATTCTGAAATTTTTAGCTTTTTCCTGTTAATCCTAGCATGATAAAGAAGATTCAAAGAGAGTGAGATGCCAGCTCCTTTCATTCAGTCAGTAGCTTCAAACATTTCTGGACGTTTTTCAATGGCAAAAATCAATGAATATTGTAAATGCACAAACAGTAATATCTCCACATTGCAAGGTGCAATTCTGAAATTTTTTGCTTTTTCCTGTTAATCCTAGCATGATAAAGAAGATTCAAAGAGAGTGAGATGCCAGCTCCTTTCATTCAGTCAGTAGCTTCAAACATTTCTGGTATATGAAAAACATGTTTTTCAATGGCAAAAATCAATGAATATTGTAAATGCACAAACAGTAATATCTCCACATTGCAAGGTGCAATTCTGAAATTTTTTGCTTTTTCCTGTTAATCCTAGCATGATAAAGAAGATTCAAAGAGAGTGAGATGCCAGCTCCTTTCATTCAGTCAGTAGCTTCAAACATTTCTGGTATATGAAAAACATGTTTTTCAATGGCAAAAATCAATGAATATTGTAAATGCACAAACAGTAATATCTCCACATTGCAAGGTGCAATTCTGAAATTTTTTGCTTTTTCCTGCTAATCCTAGCATGATAAAGAAGATTCAAAGAGAGTAAGATGCCAGCTCCTTTCATTCAGTCAGTAGCTTCAAACATTTCTGGTATATGAAAAACGTTTTTCAATGGCAAAAATCAATGAATATTGTAAATGCACAAACAGTAATATCTCCACATTGCACGGTGCAATTCTGAAATTTTTAGCTTTTTCCTGTTAATCCTAGCATGATAAAGAAGATTCAAAGAGAGTGAGATGCCAGCTCCTTTCATTCAGTCAGTAGCTTCAAACATTTCTGGTATATGAAAAACATGTTTTTCAATGGCAAAAATCAATGAATATTGTAAATGCACAAACAGTAATATCTCCACATTGCAAGGTGCAATTCTGAAATTTTTTGCTTTTTCCTGTTAATCCTAGCATGATAAAGAAGATTCAAAGAGAGTGAGATGCCAGCTCCTTTCATTCAGTCAGTAGCTTCAAACATTTCTGGTATATGAAAAACATGTTTTTCAATGGCAAAAATCAATGAATATTGTAAATGCACAAACAGTAATATCTCCACATTGCAAGGTGCAATTCTGAAATTTTTTGCTTTTTCCTGCTAATCCTAGCATGATAAAGAAGATTCAAAGAGAGTGAGATGCCAGCTCCTTTCATTCAGTCAGTAGCTTCAAACATTTCTGGTATATGAAAAACATGTTTTTCAATGGCAAAAATCAATGAATATTGTAAATGCACAAACAGTAATATCTCCACATTGCAAGGTGCAATTCTGAAATTTTTTGCTTTTTCCTGCTAATCCTAGCATGATAAAGAAGATTCAAAGAGAGTGAGATGCCAGCTCCTTTCATTCAGTCAGTAGCTTCAAACATTTCTGGTATATGAAAAACATGTTTTTCAATGGCAAAAATCAATGAATATTGTAAATGCACAAACAGTAATATCTCCACATTGCACTGTGCAATTCTGAAATTTTTAGCTTTTTCCTGTTAATCCTAGCATGATAAAGAAGATTCAAAGAGAGTGAGATGCCAGCTCCTTTCATTCAGTCAGTAGCTTCAAACATTTCTGGTATATGAAAAACATGTTTTTCAATGGCAAAAATCAATGAATATTGTAAATGCACAAACAGTAATATCTCCACATTGCAAGGTGCAATTCTGAAATTTTTTGCTTTTTCCTGCTAATCCTAGCATGATAAAGAAGATTCAAAGAGAGTGAGATGCCAGCTCCTTTCATTCAGTCAGTAGCTTCAAACATTTCTGGTATATGAAAAACATGTTTTTCAATGGCAAAAATCAATGAATATTGTAAATGCACAAACAGTAATATCTCCACATTGCACGGTGCAATTCTGAAATTTTTAGCTTTTTCCTGTTAATCCTAGCATGATAAAGAAGATTCAAAGAGAGTGAGATGCCAGCTCCTTTCATTCAGTCAGTAGCTTCAAACATTTCTGGTATATGAAAAACATGTTTTTCAATGGCAAAAATCAATGAATATTGTAAATGCACAAACAGTAATATCTCCACATTGCAAGGTGCAATTCTGAAATTTTTTGCTTTTTCCTGTTAATCCTAGCATGATAAAGAAGATTCAAAGAGAGTGAGATGCCAGCTCCTTTCATTCAGTCAGTAGCTTCAAACATTTCTGGTATATGAAAAACATGTTTTTCAATGGCAAAAATCAATGAATATTGTAAATGCACAAACAGTAATATCTCCACATTGCAAGGTGCAATTCTGAAATTTTTTGCTTTTTCCTGCTAATCCTAGCATGATAAAGAAGATTCAAAGAGAGTGAGATGCCAGCTCCTTTCATTCAGTCAGTAGCTTCAAACATTTCTGGTATATGAAAAACATGTTTTTCAATGGCAAAAATCAATGAATATTGTAAATGCACAAACAGTAATATCTCCACATTGCAAGGTGCAATTCTGAAATTTTTTGCTTTTTCCTGCTAATCCTAGCATGATAAAGAAGATTCAAAGAGAGTGAGATGCCAGCTCCTTTCATTCAGTCAGTAGCTTCAAACATTTCTGGTATATGAAAAACATGTTTTTCAATGGCAAAAATCAATGAATATTGTAAATGCACAAACAGTAATATCTCCACATTGCAAGGTGCAATTCTGAAATTTTTTGCTTTTTCCTGCTAATCCTAGCATGATAAAGAAGATTCAAAGAGAGTGAGATGCCAGCTCCTTTCATTCAGTCAGTAGCTTCAAACATTTCTGGTATATGAAAAACATGTTTTTCAATGGCAAAAATCAATGAATATTGTAAATGCACAAACAGTAATATCTCCACATTGCACGGTGCAATTCTGAAATTTTTAGCTTTTTCCTGTTAATCCTAGCATGATAAAGAAGATTCAAAGAGAGTGAGATGCCAGCTCCTTTCATTCAGTCAGTAGCTTCAAACATTTCTGGTATATGAAAAACATGTTTTTCAATGGCAAAAATCAATGAATATTGTAAATGCACAAACAGTAATATCTCCACATTGCAAGGTGCAATTCTGAAATTTTTTGCTTTTTCCTGCTAATCCTAGCATGATAAAGAAGATTCAAAGAGAGTGAGATGCCAGCTCCTTTCATTCAGTCAGTAGCTTCAAACATTTCTGGTATATGAAAAACATGTTTTTCAATGGCAAAAATCAATGAATATTGTAAATGCACAAACAGTAATATCTCCACATTGCACGGTGCAATTCTGAAATTTTTAGCTTTTTCCTGTTAATCCTAGCATGATAAAGAAGATTCAAAGAGAGTGAGATGCCAGCTCCTTTCATTCAGTCAGTAGCTTCAAACATTTCTGGTATATGAAAAACATGTTTTTCAATGGCAAAAATCAATGAATATTGTAAATGCACAAACAGTAATATCTCCACATTGCACGGTGCAATTCTGAAATTTTTTGCTTTTTCCTGCTAATCCTAGCATGATAAAGAAGATTCAAAGAGAGTGAGATGCCAGCTCCTTTCATTCAGTCAGTAGCTTCAAACATTTCTGGTATATGAAAAACATGTTTTTCAATGGCAAAAATCAATGAATATTGTAAATGCACAAACAGTAATATCTCCACATTGCACGGTGCAATTCTGAAATTTTTAGCTTTTTCCTGTTAATCCTAGCATGATAGAAGATTCAAAGAGAGTGAGATGCCAGCTCCTTTCATTCAGTCAGTAGCTTCAAACATTTCTGGTATATGAAAAACATGTTTTTCAATGGCAAAAATCAATGAATATTGTAAATGCACAAACAGTAATATCTCCACATTGCAAGGTGCAATTCTGAAATTTTTTGCTTTTTCCTGCTAATCCTAGCATGATAAAGAAGATTCAAAGAGAGTGAGATGCCAGCTCCTTTCATTCAGTCAGTAGCTTCAAACATTTCTGGTATATGAAAAACATGTTTTTCAATGGCAAAAATCAATGAATATTGTAAATGCACAAACTGTAATATCTCCACATTGCAAGGTGCAATTCTGAAATTTTTTGCTTTTTCCTGCTAATCCTAGCATGATAAAGAAGATTCAAAGAGAGTGAGATGCCAGCTCCTTTCATTCAGTCAGTAGCTTCAAACATTTCTGGACGTTTTTCAATGGCAAAAATCAATGAATATTGTAAATGCACAAACAGTAATATCTCCACATTGCAAGGTGCAATTCTGAAATTTTTTGCTTTTTCCTGTTAATCCTAGCATGATAAAGAAGATTCAAAGAGAGTTAGATGCCAGCTCCTTTCATTCAGTCAGTAGCTTCAAACATTTCTGGTATATGAAAAACATGTTTTTCAATGGCAAAAATCAATGAATATTGTAAATGCACAAACAGTAATATCTCCACATTGCAAGGTGCAATTCTGAAATTTTTTGCTTTTTCCTGTTAATCCTAGCATGATAAAGAAGATTCAAAGAGAGTGAGATGCCAGCTCCTTTCATTCAGTCAGTAGCTTCAAACATTTCTGGTATATGAAAAACATGTTTTTCAATGGCAAAAATCAATGAATATTGTAAATGCACAAACAGTAATATCTCCACATTGCAAGGTGCAATTCTGAAATATTTTGCTTTTTCCTGCTAATCCTAGCATGATAAAGAAGATTCAAAGAGAGTGAGATGCCAGCTCCTTTCATTCAGTCAGTAGCTTCAAACATTTCTGGTATATGAAAAACATGTTTTTCAATGGCAAAAATCAATGAATATTGTAAATGCACAAACAGTAATATCTCCACATTGCAAGGTGCAATTCTGAAATTTTTTGCTTTTTCCTGCTAATCCTAGCATGATAAAGAAGATTCAAAGAGAGTGAGATGCCAGCTCCTTTCATTCAGTCAGTAGCTTCAAACATTTCTGGACGTTTTTCAATGGCAAAAATTATTGAATATTGTAAATGCACAAACAGTAATATCTCCACATTGCAAGGTGCAATTCTGAAATTTTTTGCTTTTTCCTGCTAATCCTAGCATGATAAAGAAGATTCAAAGAGAGTGAGATGCCAGCTCCTTTCATTCAGTCAGTAGCTTCAAACATTTCTGGTATATGAAAAACATGTTTTTCAATGGCAAAAATCAATGAATATTGTAAATGCACAAACAGTAATATCTCCACATTGCAAGGTGCAATTCTGAAATTTTTTGCTTTTTCCTGTTAATCCTAGCATGATAAAGAAGATTCAAAGAGAGTGAGATGCCAGCTCCTTTCATTCAGTCAGTAGCTTCAAACATTTCTGGTATATGAAAAACATGTTTTTCAATGGCAAAAATCAATGAATATTGTAAATGCACAAACAGTAATATCTCCACATTGCAAGGTGCAATTCTGAAATATTTTGCTTTTTCCTGCTAATCCTAGCATGATAAAGAAGATTCAAAGAGAGTGAGATGCCAGCTCCTTTCATTCAGTCAGTATCTTCAAACATTTCTGGTATATGAAAAACATGTTTTTCAATGGCAAAAATCAATGAATATTGTAAATGCACAAAGAGTAATATCTCCACATTGCAAGGTGCAATTCTGAAATTTTTTGCTTTTTCCTGCTAATCCTAGCATGATAAAGAAGATTCAAAGAGAGTGAGATGCCAGCTCCTTTCATTCAGTCAGTAGCTTCAAACATTTCTGGACGTTTTTCAATGGCAAAAATTAATGAATATTGTAAATGCACAAACAGTAATATCTCCACATTGCAAGGTGCAATTCTGAAATTTTTTGCTTTTTCCTGCTAATCCTAGCATGATAAAGAAGATTCAAAGAGAGTGAGATGCCAGCTCCTTTCATTCAGTCAGTAGCTTCAAACATTTCTGGTATATGAAAAACATGTTTTTCAATGGCAAAAATCAATGAATATTGTAAATGCACAAACAGTAATATCTCCACATTGCAAGGTGCAATTCTGAAATTTTTTGCTTTTTCCTGCTAATCCTAGCATGATAAAGAAGATTCAAAGAGAGTGAGATGCCAGCTCCTTTCATTCAGTCAGTAGCTTCAAACATTTCTGGTATATGAAAAACATGTTTTTCAATGGCAAAAATCAATGAATATTGTAAATGCACAAACAGTAATATCTCCACATTGCACGGTGCAATTCTGAAATTTTTAGCTTTTTCCTGTTAATCCTAGCATGATAAAGAAGATTCAAAGAGAGTGAAATGCCAGCTCCTTTCATTCAGTCAGTAGCTTCAAACATTTCTGGTATATGAAAAACATGTTTTTCAATGGCAAAAATCAATGAATATTGTAAATGCACAAACAGTAATATCTCCACATTGCAAGGTGCAATTCTGAAATTTTTTGCTTTTTCCTGTTAATCCTAGCATGATAAAGAAGATTCAAAGAGAGTGAGATGCCAGCTCCTTTCATTCAGTCAGTAGCTTCAAACATTTCTGGTATATGAAAAACATGTTTTTCAATGGCAAAAATCAATGAATATTGTAAATGCACAAACAGTAATATCTCCACATTGCAAGGTGCAATTCTGAAATTTTTTGCTTTTTCCTGCTAATCCTAGCATGATAAAGAAGATTCAGAGTGAGATGCCAGCTCCTTTCATTCAGTCAGTAGCTTCAAACATTTCTGGTATATGAAAAACATGTTTTTCAATGGCAAAAATCAATGAATATTGTAAATGCACAAACAGTAATATCTCCACATTGCACGGTGCAATTCTGAAATTTTTAGCTTTTTCCTGTTAATCCTAGCATGATAAAGAAGATTCAAAGAGAGTGAGATGCCAGCTCCTTTCATTCAGTCAGTAGCTTCAAACATTTCTGGTATATGAAAAACATGTTTTTCAATGGCAAAAATCAATGAATATTGTAAATGCACAAACAGTAATATCTCCACATTGCACGGTGCAATTCTGAAATTTTTAGCTTTTTCCTGTTAATCCTAGCATGATAAAGAAGATTCAAAGAGAGTGAGATGCCAGCTCCTTTCATTCAGTCAGTAGCTTCAAACATTTCTGGTATATGAAAAACATGTTTTTCAATGGCAAAAATCAATGAATATTGTAAATGCACAAACAGTAATATCTCCACATTGCAAGGTGCAATTCTGAAATTTTTTGCTTTTTCCTGCTAATCCTAGCATGATAAAGAAGATTCAAAGAGAGTGAGATGCCAGCTCCTTTCATTCAGTCAGTAGCTTCAAACATTTCTGGTATATGAAAAACATGTTTTTCAATGGCAAAAATCAATGAATATTGTAATTGCACAAACAGTAATATCTCCACATTGCAAGGTGCAATTCTGAAATATTTTGCTTTTTCCTGCTAATCCTAGCATGATAAAGAAGATTCAAAGAGAGTGAGATGCCAGCTCCTTTCATTCAGTCAGTAGCTTCAAACATTTCTGGTATATGAAAAACATGTTTTTCAATGGCAAAAATCAATGAATATTGTAAATGCACAAACAGTAATATCTCCACATTGCAAGGTGCAATTCTGAAATTTTTTGCTTTTTCCTGCTAATCCTAGCATGATAAAGAAGATTCAAAGAGAGTGAGATGCCAGCTCCTTTCATTCAGTCAGTAGCTTCAAACATTTCTGGTATATGAAAAACATGTTTTTCAATGGCAAAAATCAATGAATATTGTAAATGCACAAACAGTAATATCTCCACATTGCACGGTGCAATTCTGAAATTTTTAGCTTTTTCCTGTTAATCCTAGCATGATAGAAGATTCAAAGAGAGTGAGATGCCAGCTCCTTTCATTCAGTCAGTAGCTTCAAACATTTCTGGTATATGAAAAACATGTTTTTCAATGGCAAAAATCAATGAATATTGTAAATGCACAAACAGTAATATCTCCACATTGCAAGGTGCAATTCTGAAATTTTTTGCTTTTTCCTGCTAATCCTAGCATGATAAAGAAGATTCAAAGAGAGTGAGATGCCAGCTCCTTTCATTCAGTCAGTAGCTTCAAACATTTCTGGTATATGAAAAACATGTTTTTCAATGGCAAAAATCAATGAATATTGTAAATGCACAAACAGTAATATCTCCACATTGCAAGGTGCAATTCTGAAATTTTTTGCTTTTTCCTGCTAATCCTAGCATGAAAAAGAAGATTCAAAGAGAGTGAGATGCCAGCTCCTTTCATTCAGTCAGTAGCTTCAAACATTTCTGGACGTTTTTCAATGGCAAAAATCAATGAATATTGTAAATGCACAAACAGTAATATCTCCACATTGCAAGGTGCAATTCTGAAATTTTTTGCTTTTTCCTGTTAATCCTAGCATGATAAAGAAGATTCAAAGAGAGTGAGATGCCAGCTCCTTTCATTCAGTCAGTAGCTTCAAACATTTCTGGTATATGAAAAACATGTTTTTCAATGGCAAAAATCAATGAATATTGTAAATGCACAAACAGTAATATCTCCACATTGCAAGGTGCAATTCTGAAATATTTTGCTTTTTCCTGCTAATCCTAGCATGATAAAGAAGATTCAAAGAGAGTGAGATGCCAGCTCCTTTCATTCAGTCAGTAGCTTCAAACATTTCTGGTATATGAAAAACATGTTTTTCAATGGCAAAAATCAATGAATATTGTAAATGCACAAACAGTAATATCTCCACATTGCAAGGTGCAATTCTGAAATTTTTTGCTTTTTCCTGCTAATCCTAGCATGATAAAGAAGATCCAAAGAGAGTGAGATGCCAGCTCCTTTCATTCAGTCAGTAGCTTCAAACATTTCTGGACGTTTTTCAATGGCAAAAATTAATGAATATTGTAAATGCACAAACAGTAATATCTCCACATTGCAAGGTGCAATTCTGAAATTTTTTGCTTTTTCCTGCTAATCCTAGCATGATAAAGAAGATTCAAAGAGAGTGAGATGCCAGCTCCTTTCATTCAGTCAGTAGCTTCAAACATTTCTGGTATATGAAAAACATGTTTTTCAATGGCAAAAATCAATGAATATTGTAAATGCACAAACAGTAATATCTCCACATTGCAAGGTGCAATTCTGAAATTTTTTGCTTTTTCCTGTTAATCCTAGCATGATAAAGAAGATTCAAAGAGAGTGAGATGCCAGCTCCTTTCATTCAGTCAGTAGCTTCAAACATTTCTGGTATATGAAAAACATGTTTTTCAATGGCAAAAATCAATGAATATTGTAAATGCACAAACAGTAATATCTCCACATTGCAAGGTGCAATTCTGAAATATTTTGCTTTTTCCTGCTAATCCTAGCATGATAAAGAAGATTCAAAGAGAGTGAGATGCCAGCTCCTTTCATTCAGTCAGTAGCTTCAAACATTTCTGGGATATGAAAAACATGTTTTTCAATGGCAAAAATCAATGAATATTGTAAATGCACAAACAGTAATATCTCCACATTGCAAGGTGCAATTCTGAAATTTTTTGCTTTTTCCTGCTAATCCTAGCATGATAAAGAAGATTCAAAGAGAGTGAGATGCCAGCTCCTTTCATTCAGTCAGTAGCTTCAAACATTTCTGGTATATGAAAAACATGTTTTTCAATGGCAAAAATCAATGAATATTGTAAATGCACAAACAGTAATATCTCCACATTGCACGGTGCAATTCTGAAATTTTTAGCTTTTTCCTGTTAATCCTAGCATGATAGAAGATTCAAAGAGAGTGAGATGCCAGCTCCTTTCATTCAGTCAGTAGCTTCAAACATTTCTGGTATATGAAAAACATGTTTTTCAATGGCAAAAATCAATGAATATTGTAAATGCACAAACAGTAATATCTCCACATTGCAAGGTGCAATTCTGAAATTTTTTGCTTTTTCCTGCTAATCCTAGCATGATAAAGAAGATTCAAAGAGAGTGAGATGCCAGCTCCTTTCATTCAGTCAGTAGCTTCAAACATTTCTGGTATATGAAAAACATGTTTTTCAATGGCAAAAATCAATGAATATTGTAAATGCACAAACAGTAATATCTCCACATTGCAAGGTGCAATTCTGAAATTTTTTGCTTTTTCCTGCTAATCCTAGCATGATAAAGAAGATTCAAAGAGAGTGAGATGCCAGCTCCTTTCATTCAGTCAGTAGCTTCAAACATTTCTGGACGTTTTTCAATGGCAAAAATCAATGAATATTGTAAATGCACAAACAGTAATATCTCCACATTGCAAGGTGCAATTCTGAAATTTTTTGCTTTTTCCTGTTAATCCTAGCATGATAAAGAAGATTCAAAGAGAGTGAGATGCCAGCTCCTTTCATTCAGTCAGTAGCTTCAAACATTTCTGGTATATGAAAAACATGTTTTTCAATGGCAAAAATCAATGAATATTGTAAATGCACAAACAGTAATATCTCCACATTGCAAGGTGCAATTCTGAAATTTTTTGCTTTTTCCTGTTAATCCTAGCATGATAAAGAAGATTCAAAGAGAGTGAGATGCCAGCTCCTTTCATTCAGTCAGTAGCTTCAAACATTTCTGGTATATGAAAAACATGTTTTTCAATGGCAAAAATCAATGAATATTGTAAATGCACAAACAGTAATATCTCCACATTGCAAGGTGCAATTCTGAAATATTTTGCTTTTTCCTGCTAATCCTAGCATGATAAAGAAGATTCAAAGAGAGTGAGATGCCAGCTCCTTTCATTCAGTCAGTAGCTTCAAACATTTCTGGTATATGAAAAACATGTTTTTCAATGGCAAAAATCAATGAATATTGTAAATGCACAAACAGTAATATCTCCACATTGCAAGGTGCAATTCTGAAATTTTTTGCTTTTTCCTGCTAATCCTAGCATGATAAAGAAGATTCAAAGAGTGTGAGATGCCAGCTCCTTTCATTCAGTCAGTAGCTTCAAACATTTCTGGACGTTTTTCAATGGCAAAAATTAATGAATATTGTAAATGCACAAACAGTAATATCTCCACATTGCAAGGTGCAATTCTGAAATTTTTTGCTTTTTCCTGCTAATCCTAGCATGATAAAGAAGATTCAAAGAGAGTGAGATGCCAGCTCCTTTCATTCAGTCAGTAGCTTCAAACATTTCTGGTATATGAAAAACATGTTTTTCAATGGCAAAAATCAATGAATATTGTAAATGCACAAACAGTAATATCTCCACATTGCAAGGTGCAATTCTGAAATTTTTTGCTTTTTCCTGTTAATCCTAGCATGATAAAGAAGATTCAAAGAGAGTGAGATGCCAGCTCCTTTCATTCAGTCAGTAGCTTCAAACATTTCTGGTATATGAAAAACATGTTTTTCAATGGCAAAAATCAATGAATATTGTAAATGCACAAACAGTAATATCTCCACATTGCAAGGTGCAATTCTGAAATATTTTGCTTTTTCCTGCTGATCCTAGCATGATAAAGAAGATTCAAAGAGAGTGAGATGCCAGCTCCTTTCATTCAGTCAGTAGCTTCAAACATTTCTGGTATATGAAAAACATGTTTTTCAATGGCAAAAATCAATGAATATTGTAAATGCACAAACAGTAATATCTCCACATTGCAAGGTGCAATTCTGAAATTTTTTGCTTTTTCCTGCTAATCCTAGCATGATAAAGAAGATTCAAAGAGAGTGAGATGCCAGCTCCTTTCATTCAGTCAGTAGCTTCAAACATTTCTGGACGTTTTTCAATGGCAAAAATTAATGAATATTGTAAATGCACAAACAGTAATATCTCCACATTGCAAGGTGCAATTCTGAAATTTTTTGCTTTTTCCTGCTAATCCTAGCATGATAAAGAAGATTCAAAGAGAGTGAGATGCCAGCTCCTTTCATTCAGTCAGTAGCTTCAAACATTTCTGGTATATGAAAAACATGTTTTTCAATGGCAAAAATCAATGAATATTGTAAATGCACAAACAGTAATATCTCCACATTGCAAGGTGCAATTCTGAAATTTTTTGCTTTTTCCTGCTAATCCTAGCATGATAAAGAAGATTCAAAGAGAGTGAGATGCCAGCTCCTTTCATTCAGTCAGTAGCTTCAAACATTTCTGGTATATGAAAAACATGTTTTTCAATGGCAAAAATCAATGAATATTGTAAATGCACAAACAGTAATATCTCCACATTGCACGGTGCAATTCTGAAATTTTTAGCTTTTTCCTGTTAATCCTAGCATGATAAAGAAGATTCAAAGAGAGTGAGATGCCAGCTCCTTTCATTCAGTCAGTAGCTTCAAACATTTCTGGTATATGAAAAACATGTTTTTCAATGGCAAAAATCAATGAATATTGTAAATGCACAAACAGTAATATCTCCACATTGCAAGGTGCAATTCTGAAATTTTTTGCTTTTTCCTGTTAATCCTAGCATGATAAAGAAGATGAAAAGAGAGTGAGATGCCAGCTCCTTTCATTCAGTCAGTAGCTTCAAACATTTCTGGTATATGAAAAACATGTTTTTCAATGGCAAAAATCAATGAATATTGTAAATGCACAAACAGTAATATCTCCACATTGCAAGGTGCAATTCTGAAATTTTTTGCTTTTTCCTGCTAATCCTAGCATGATAAAGAAGATTCAGAGTGAGATGCCAGCTCCTTTCATTCAGTCAGTAGCTTCAAACATTTCTGGTATATGAAAAACATGTTTTTCAATGGCAAAAATCAATGAATATTGTAAATGCACAAACAGTAATATCTCCACATTGCACGGTGCAATTCTGAAATTTTTAGCTTTTTCCTGTTAATCCTAGCATGATAAAGAAGATTCAAAGAGAGTGAGATGCCAGCTCCTTTCATTCAGTCAGTAGCTTCAAACATTTCTGGTATATGAAAAACATGTTTTTCAATGGCAAAAATCAATGAATATTGTAAATGCACAAACAGTAATATCTCCACATTGCAAGGTGCAATTCTGAAATTTTTTGCTTTTTCCTGCTAATCCTAGCATGATAAAGAAGATTCAAAGAGAGTGAGATGCCAGCTCCTTTCATTCAGTCAGTAGCTTCAAACATTTCTGGTATATGAAAAACATGTTTTTCAATGGCAAAAATCAATGAATATTGTAAATGCACAAACAGTAATATCTCCACATTGCACGGTGCAATTCTGAAATTTTTAGCTTTTTCCTGTTAATCCTAGCATGATAAAGAAGATTCAAAGAGAGTGAGATGCCAGCTCCTTTCATTCAGTCAGTAGCTTCAAACATTTCTGGTATATGAAAAACATGTTTTTCAATGGCAAAAATCAATGAATATTGTAAATGCACAAACAGTAATATCTCCACATTGCAAGGTGCAATTCTGAAATTTTTTGCTTTTTCCTGCTAATCCTAGCATGATAAAGAAGATTCAAAGAGAGTGAGATGCCAGCTCCTTTCATTCAGTCAGTAGCTTCAAACATTTCTGGTATATGAAAAACATGTTTTTCAATGGCAAAAATCAATGAATATTGTAAATGCACAAACAGTAATATCTCCACATTGCACGGTGCAATTCTGAAATTTTTAGCTTTTTCCTGTTAATCCTAGCATGATAGAAGATTCAAAGAGAGTGAGATGCCAGCTCCTTTCATTCAGTCAGTAGCTTCAAACATTTCTGGTATATGAAAAACATGTTTTTCAATGGCAAAAATCAATGAATATTGTAAATGCACAAACAGTAATATCTCCACATTGCAAGGTGCAATTCTGAAATTTTTTGCTTTTTCCTGCTAATCCTAGCATGATAAAGAAGATTCAAAGAGAGTGAGATGCCAGCTCCTTTCATTCAGTCAGTAGCTTCAAACATTTCTGGTATATGAAAAACATGTTTTTCAATGGCAAAAATCAATGAATATTGTAAATGCACAAACAGTAATATCTCCACATTGCAAGGTGCAATTCTGAAATTTTTTGCTTTTTCCTGCTAATCCTAGCATGATAAAGAAGATTCAAAGAGAGTGAGATGCCAGCTCCTTTCATTCAGTCAGTAGCTTCAAACATTTCTGGACGTTTTTCAATGGCAAAAATCAATGAATATTGTAAATGCACAAACAGTAATATCTCCACATTGCAAGGTGCAATTCTGAATTTTTTTGCTTTTTCCTGTTAATCCTAGCATGATAAAGAAGATTCAAAGAGAGTGAGATGCCAGCTCCTTTCATTCAGTCAGTAGCTTCAAACATTTCTGGTATATGAAAAACATGTTTTTCAATGGCAAAAATCAATGAATATTGTAAATGCACAAACAGTAATATCTCCACATTGCAAGGTGCAATTCTGAAATTTTTTGCTTTTTCCTGTTAATCCTAGCATGATAAAGAAGATTCAAAGAGAGTGAGATGCCAGCTCCTTTCATTCAGTCAGTAGCTTCAAACATTTCTGGTATATGAAAAACATGTTTTTCAATGGCAAAAATCAATGAATATTGTAAATGCACAAACAGTAATATCTCCACATTGCAAGGTGCAATTCTGAAATATTTTGCTTTTTCCTGCTAATCCTAGCATGATAAAGAAGATTCAAAGAGAGTGAGATGCCAGCTCCTTTCATTCAGTCAGTAGCTTCAAACATTTCTGGTATATGAAAAACATGTTTTTCAATGGCAAAAATCAATGAATATTGTAAATGCACAAACAGTAATATCTCCACATTGCAAGGTGCAATTCTGAAATTTTTTGCTTTTTCCTGTTAATCCTAGCATGATAAAGAAGATTCAAAGAGAGTGAGATGCCAGCTCCTTTCATTCAGTCAGTAGCTTCAAACATTTCTGGTATATGAAAAACATGTTTTTCAATGGCAAAAATCAATGAATATTGTAAATGCACAAACAGTAATATCTCCACATTGCAAGGTGCAATTCTGAAATTTTTTGCTTTTTCCTGCTAATCCTAGCATGATAAAGAAGATTCAAAGAGAGTGAGATGCCAGCTCCTTTCATTCAGTCAGTAGCTTCAAACATTTCTGGTATATGAAAAACATGTTTTTCAATGGCAAAAATCAATGAATATTGTAAATGCACAAACAGTAATATCTCCACATTGCACGGTGCAATTCTGAAATTTTTAGCTTTTTCCTGTTAATCCTAGCATGATAAAGAAGATTCAAAGAGAGTGAGATGCCAGCTCCTTTCATTCAGTCAGTAGCTTCAAACATTTCTGGTATATGAAAAACATGTTTTTCAATGGCAAAAATCAATGAATATTGTAAATGCACAAACAGTAATATCTCCACATTGCAAGGTGCAATTCTGAAATTTTTTGCTTTTTCCTGCTAATCCTAGCATGATAAATAAGATTCAAAGAGAGTGAGATGCCAGCTCCTTTCATTCAGTCAGTAGCTTCAAACATTTCTGGTATATGAAAAACGTTTTTCAATGGCAAAAATCAATGAATATTGTAAATGCACAAACAGTAATATCTCCACATTGCACGGTGCAATTCTGAAATTTTTAGCTTTTTCCTGTTAATCCTAGCATGATAAAGAAGATTCAAAGAGAGTGAGATGCCAGCTCCTTTCATTCAGTCAGTAGCTTCAAACATTTCTGGTATATGAAAAACATGTTTTTCAATGGCAAAAATCAATGAATATTGTAAATGCACAAACAGTAATATCTCCACATTGCAAGGTGCAATTCTGAAATTTTTTGCTTTTTCCTGCTAATCCTAGCATGATAAAGAAGATTCAAAGAGAGTGAGATGCCAGCTCCTTTCATTCAGTCAGTAGCTTCAAACATTTCTGGTATATGAAAAACGTTTTTCAATGGCAAAAATCAATGAATATTGTAAATGCACAAACAGTAATATCTCCACATTGCACGGTGCAATTCTGAAATTTTTAGCTTTTTCCTGTTAATCCTAGCATGATAAAGAAGATTCAAAGAGAGTGAGATGCCAGCTCCTTTCATTCAGTCAGTAGCTTCAAACATTTCTGGTATATGAAAAACATGTTTTTCAATGGCAAAAATCAATGAATATTGTAAATGCACAAACAGTAATATCTCCACATTGCACGGTGCAATTCTGAAATTTTTAGCTTTTTCCTGTTAATCCTAGCATGATAAAGAAGATTCAAAGAGAGTGAGATGCCAGCTCCTTTCATTCAGTCAGTAGCTTCAAACATTTCTGGTATATGAAAAACATGTTTTTCAATGGCAAAAATCAATGAATATTGTAAATGCACAAACAGTAATATCTCCACATTGCAAGGTGCAATTCTGAAATTTTTTGCTTTTTCCTGTTAATCCTAGCATGATAAAGAAGATTCAAAGAGAGTGAGATGCCAGCTCCTTTCATTCAGTCAGTAGCTTCAAACATTTCTGGTATATGAAAAACATGTTTTTCAATGGCAAAAATCAATGAATATTGTAAATGCACAAACAGTAATATCTCCACATTGCAAGGTGCAATTCTGAAATATTTTGCTTTTTCCTGCTAATCCTAGCATGATAAAGAAGATTCAAAGAGAGTGAGATGCCAGCTCCTTTCATTCAGTCAGTAGCTTCAAACATTTCTGGTATATGAAAAACATGTTTTTCAATGGCAAAAATCAATGAATATTGTAAATGCACAAACAGTAATATCTCCACATTGCAAGGTGCAATTCTGAAATTTTTTGCTTTTTCCTGTTAATCCTAGCATGATAAAGAAGATTCAAAGAGAGTGAGATGCCAGCTCCTTTCATTCAGTCAGTAGCTTCAAACATTTCTGGTATATGAAAAACATGTTTTTCAATGGCAAAAATCAATGAATATTGTAAATGCACAAACAGTAATATCTCCACATTGCAAGGTGCAATTCTGAAATTTTTTGCTTTTTCCTGCTAATCCTAGCATGATAAAGAAGATTCAAAGAGAGTGAGATGCCAGCTCCTTTCATTCAGTCAGTAGCTTCAAACATTTCTGGTATATGAAAAACATGTTTTTCAATGGCAAAAATCAATGAATATTGTAAATGCACAAACAGTAATATCTCCACATTGCACGGTGCAATTCTGAAATTTTTAGCTTTTTCCTGTTAATCCTAGCATGATAAAGAAGATTCAAAGAGAGTGAGATGCCAGCTCCTTTCATTCAGTCAGTAGCTTCAAACATTTCTGGTATATGAAAAACATGTTTTTCAATGGCAAAAATCAATGAATATTGTAAATGCACAAACAGTAATATCTCCACATTGCAAGGTGCAATTCTGAAATTTTTTGCTTTTTCCTGCTAATCCTAGCATGATAAATAAGATTCAAAGAGAGTGAGATGCCAGCTCCTTTCATTCAGTCAGTAGCTTCAAACATTTCTGGTATATGAAAAACGTTTTTCAATGGCAAAAATCAATGAATATTGTAAATGCACAAACAGTAATATCTCCACATTGCAAGGTGCAATTCTGAAATTTTTTGCTTTTTCCTGCTAATCCTAGCATGATAAAGAAGATTCAAAGAGAGTGAGATGCCAGCTCCTTTCATTCAGTCAGTAGCTTCAAACATTTCTGGTATATGAAAAACGTTTTTCAATGGCAAAAATCAATGAATATTGTAAATGCACAAACAGTAATATCTCCACATTGCACGGTGCAATTCTGAAATTTTTAGCTTTTTCCTGTTAATCCTAGCATGATAAAGAAGATTCAAAGAGAGTGAGATGCCAGCTCCTTTCATTCAGTCAGTAGCTTCAAACATTTCTGGTATATGAAAAACATGTTTTTCAATGGCAAAAATCAATGAATATTGTAAATGCACAAACAGTAATATCTCCACATTGCACGGTGCAATTCTGAAATTTTTAGCTTTTTCCTGTTAATCCTAGCATGATAAAGAAGATTCAAAGAGAGTGAGATGCCAGCTCCTTTCATTCAGTCAGTAGCTTCAAACATTTCTGGTATATGAAAAACATGTTTTTCAATGGCAAAAATCAATGAATATTGTAAATGCACAAACAGTAATATCTCCACATTGCACGGTGCAATTCTGAAATTTTTAGCTTTTTCCTGTTAATCCTAGCATGATAAAGAAGATTCAAAGAGAGTGAGATGCCAGCTCCTTTCATTCAGTCAGTAGCTTCAAACATTTCTGGTATATGAAAAACATGTTTTTCAATGGCAAAAATCAATGAATATTGTAAATGCACAAACAGTAATATCTCCACATTGCAAGGTGCAATTCTGAAATTTTTTGCTTTTTCCTGCTAATCCTAGCATGATAAAGAAGATTCAAAGAGAGTGAGATGCCAGCTCCTTTCATTCAGTCAGTAGCTTCAAACATTTCTGGTATATGAAAAACGTTTTTCAATGGCAAAAATCAATGAATATTGTAAATGCACAAACAGTAATATCTCCACATTGCACGGTGCAATTCTGAAATTTTTAGCTTTTTCCTGTTAATCCTAGCATGATAAAGAAGATTCAAAGAGAGTGAGATGCCAGCTCCTTTCATTCAGTCAGTAGCTTCAAACATTTCTGGTATATGAAAAACATGTTTTTCAATGGCAAAAATCAATGAATATTGTAAATGCACAAACAGTAATATCTCCACATTGCACGGTGCAATTCTGAAATTTTTAGCTTTTTCCTGTTAATCCTAGCATGATAAAGAAGATTCAAAGAGAGTGAGATGCCAGCTCCTTTCATTCAGTCAGTAGCTTCAAACATTTCTGGTATATGAAAAACATGTTTTTCAATGGCAAAAATCAATGAATATTGTAAATGCACAAACAGTAATATCTCCACATTGCAAGGTGCAATTCTGAAATTTTTTGCTTTTTCCTGCTAATCCTAGCATGATAAAGAAGATTCAAAGAGAGTGAGATGCCAGCTCCTTTCATTCAGTCAGTAGCTTCAAACATTTCTGGTATATGAAAAACATGTTTTTCAATGGCAAAAATCAATGAATATTGTAAATGCACAAACAGTAATATCTCCACATTGCAAGGTGCAATTCTGAAATTTTTTGCTTTTTCCTGCTAATCCTAGCATGATAAAGAAGATTCAAAGAGAGTGAGATGCCAGCTCCTTTCATTCAGTCAGTAGCTTCAAACATTTCTGGTATATGAAAAACATGTTTTTCAATGGCAAAAATCAATGAATATTGTAAATGCACAAACAGTAATATCTCCACATTGCACGGTGCAATTCTGAAATTTTTAGCTTTTTCCTGTTAATCCTAGCATGATAAAGAAGATTCAAAGAGAGTGAGATGCCAGCTCCTTTCATTCAGTCAGTAGCTTCAAACATTTCTGGTATATGAAAAACATGTTTTTCAATGGCAAAAATCAATGAATATTGTAAATGCACAAACAGTAATATCTCCACATTGCAAGGTGCAATTCTGAAATTTTTTGCTTTTTCCTGCTAATCCTAGCATGATAAAGAAGATTCAAAGAGAGTGAGATGCCAGCTCCTTTCATTCAGTCAGTAGCTTCAAACATTTCTGGTATATGAAAAACATGTTTTTCAATGGCAAAAATCAATGAATATTGTAAATGCACAAACAGTAATATCTCCACATTGCACGGTGCAATTCTGAAATTTTTAGCTTTTTCCTGTTAATCCTAGCATGATAAAGAAGATTCAAAGTGAGATGCCAGCTCCTTTCATTCAGTCAGTAGCTTCAAACATTTCTGGTATATGAAAAACATGTTTTTCAATGGCAAAAATCAATGAATATTGTAAATGCACAAACAGTAATATCTCCACATTGCAAGGTGCAATTCTGAAATTTTTTGCTTTTTCCTGCTAATCCTAGCATGATAAAGAAGATTCAAAGAGAGTGAGATGCCAGCTCCTTTCATTCAGTCAGTAGCTTCAAACATTTCTGGTATATGAAAAACATGTTTTTCAATGGCAAAAATCAATGAATATTGTAAATGCACAAACAGTAATATCTCCACATTGCACGGTGCAATTCTGAAATTTTTAGCTTTTTCCTGTTAATCCTAGCATGATAGAAGATTCAAAGAGAGTGAGATGCCAGCTCCTTTCATTCAGTCAGTAGCTTCAAACATTTCTGGTATATGAAAAACATGTTTTTCAATGGCAAAAATCAATGAATATTGTAAATGCACAAACAGTAATATCTCCACATTGCAAGGTGCAATTCTGAAATTTTTTGCTTTTTCCTGCTAATCCTAGCATGATAAAGAAGATTCAAAGAGAGTGAGATGCCAGCTCCTTTCATTCAGTCAGTAGCTTCAAACATTTCTGGTATATGAAAAACATGTTTTTCAATGGCAAAAATCAATGAATATTGTAAATGCACAAACAGTAATATCTCCACATTGCACGCTGCAATTCTGAAATTTTTAGCTTTTTCCTGTTAATCCTAGCATGATAAAGAAGATTCAAAGAGAGTGAGATGCCAGCTCCTTTCATTCAGTCAGTAGCTTCAAACATTTCTGGTATATGAAAAACATGTTTTTCAATGGCAAAAATCAATGAATATTGTAAATGCACAAACAGTAATATCTCCACATTGCAAGGTGCAATTCTGAAATTTTTTGCTTTTTCCTGCTAATCCTAGCTTGATAAAGAAGATTCAAAGAGAGTGAGATGCCAGCTCCTTTCATTCAGTCAGTAGCTTCAAACATTTCTGGACGTTTTTCAATGGCAAAAATCAATGAATATTGTAAATGCACAAACAGTAATATCTCCACATTGCAAGGTGCAATTCTGAAATTTTTTGCTTTTTCCTGTTAATCCTAGCATGATAAAGAAGATTCAAAGAGAGTGAGATGCCAGCTCCTTTCATTCAGTCAGTAGCTTCAAACATTTCTGGTATATGAAAAACATGTTTTTCAATGGCAAAAATCAATGAATATTGTAAATGCACAAACAGTAATATCTCCACATTGCAAGGTGCAATTCTGAAATTTTTTGCTTTTTCCTGTTAATCCTAGCATGATAAAGAAGATTCAAAGAGAGTGAGATGCCAGCTCCTTTCATTCAGTCAGTAGCTTCAAACATTTCTGGTATATGAAAAACATGTTTTTCAATGGCAAAAATCAATGAATATTGTAAATGCACAAACAGTAATATCTCCACATTGCAAGGTGCAATTCTGAAATATTTTGCTTTTTCCTGCTAATCCTAGCATGATAAAGAAGATTCAAAGAGAGTGAGATGCCAGCTCCTTTCATTCAGTCAGTAGCTTCAAACATTTCTGGTATATGAAAAACATGTTTTTCAATGGCAAAAATCAATGAATATTGTAAATGCACAAACAGTAATATCTCCACATTGCAAGGTGCAATTCTGAAATTTTTTGCTTTTTCCTGCTAATCCTAGCATGATAAAGAAGATTCAAAGAGAGTGAGATGCCAGCTCCTTTCATTCAGTCAGTAGCTTCAAACATTTCTGGACGTTTTTCAATGGCAAAAATCAATGAATATTGTAAATGCACAAACAGTAATATCTCCACATTGCAAGGTGCAATTCTGAAATTTTTTGCTTTTTCCTGTTAATCCTAGCATGATAAAGAAGATTCAAAGAGAGTGAGATGCCAGCTCCTTTCATTCAGTCAGTAGCTTCAAACATTTCTGGTATATGAAAAACATGTTTTTCAATGGCAAAAATCAATGAATATTGTAAATGCACAAACAGTAATATCTCCACATTGCAAGGTGCAATTCTGAAATTTTTTGCTTTTTCCTGTTAATCCTAGCATGATAAAGAAGATTCAAAGAGAGTGAGATGCCAGCTCCTTTCATTCAGTCAGTAGCTTCAAACATTTCTGGTATATGAAAAACATGTTTTTCAATGGCAAAAATCAATGAATATTGTAAATGCACAAACAGTAATATCTCCACATTGCAAGGTGCAATTCTGAAATATTTTGCTTTTTCCTGCTAATCCTAGCATGATAAAGAAGATTCAAAGAGAGTGAGATGCCAGCTCCTTTCATTCAGTCAGTAGCTTCAAACATTTCTGGTATATGAAAAACATGTTTTTCAATGGCAAAAATCAATGAATATTGTAAATGCACAAACAGTAATATCTCCACATTGCAAGGTGCAATTCTGAAATTTTTTGCTTTTTCCTGTTAATCCTAGCATGATAAAGAAGATTCAAAGAGAGTGAGATGCCAGCTCCTTTCATTCAGTCAGTAGCTTCAAACATTTCTGGTATATGAAAAACATGTTTTTCAATGGCAAAAATCAATGAATATTGTAAATGCACAAACAGTAATATCTCCACATTGCAAGGTGCAATTCTGAAATTTTTTGCTTTTTCCTGCTAATCCTAGCATGATAAAGAAGATTCAAAGAGAGTGAGATGCCAGCTCCTTTCATTCAGTCAGTAGCTTCAAACATTTCTGGTATATGAAAAACGTTTTTCAATGGCAAAAATCAATGAATATTGTAAATGCACAAACAGTAATATCTCCACATTGCACGGTGCAATTCTGAAATTTTTAGCTTTTTCCTGTTAATCCTAGCATGATAAAGAAGATTCAAAGAGAGTGAGATGCCAGCTCCTTTCATTCAGTCAGTAGCTTCAAACATTTCTGGTATATGAAAAACATGTTTTTCAATGGCAAAAATCAATGAATATTGTAAATGCACAAACAGTAATATCTCCACATTGCAAGGTGCAATTCTGAAATTTTTTGCTTTTTCCTGCTAATCCTAGCATGATAAAGAAGATTCAAAGAGAGTGAGATGCCAGCTCCTTTCATTCAGTCAGTAGCTTCAAACATTTCTGGTATATGAAAAACGTTTTTCAATGGCAAAAATCAATGAATATTGTAAATGCACAAACAGTAATATCTCCACATTGCACGGTGCAATTCTGAAATTTTTAGCTTTTTCCTGTTAATCCTAGCATGATAAAGAAGATTCAAAGAGAGTGAGATGCCAGCTCCTTTCATTCAGTCAGTAGCTTCAAACATTTCTGGTATATGAAAAACATGTTTTTCAATGGCAAAAATCAATGAATATTGTAAATGCACAAACAGTAATATCTCCACATTGCAAGGTGCAATTCTGAAATTTTTTGCTTTTTCCTGCTAATCCTAGCATGATAAAGAAGATTCAAAGAGAGTGAGATGCCAGCTCCTTTCATTCAGTCAGTAGCTTCAAACATTTCTGGTATATGAAAAACATGTTTTTCAATGGCAAAAATCAATGAATATTGTAAATGCACAAACAGTAATATCTCCACATTGCAAGGTGCAATTCTGAAATTTTTTGCTTTTTCCTGTTAATCCTAGCATGATAAAGAAGATTCAAAGAGAGTGAGATGCCAGCTCCTTTCATTCAGTCAGTAGCTTCAAACATTTCTGGTATATGAAAAACATGTTTTTCAATGGCAAAAATCAATGAATATTGTAAATGCACAAACAGTAATATCTCCACATTGCAAGGTGCAATTCTGAAATTTTTTGCTTTTTCCTGCTAATCCTAGCATGATAAAGAAGATTCAAAGAGAGTGAGATGCCAGCTCCTTTCATTCAGTCAGTAGCTTCAAACATTTCTGGTATATGAAAAACGTTTTTCAATGGCAAAAATCAATGAATATTGTAAATGCACAAACAGTAATATCTCCACATTGCACGGTGCAATTCTGAAATTTTTAGCTTTTTCCTGTTAATCCTAGCATGATAAAGAAGATTCAAAGAGAGTGAGATGCCAGCTCCTTTCATTCAGTCAGTAGCTTCAAACATTTCTGGTATATGAAAAACATGTTTTTCAATGGCAAAAATCAATGAATATTGTAAATGCACAAACAGTAATATCTCCACATTGCAAGGTGCAATTCTGAAATTTTTTGCTTTTTACTGCTAATCCTAGCATGATAAAGAAGATTCAAAGAGAGTGAGATGCCAGCTCCTTTCATTCAGTGAGTAGCTTCAAACATTTCTGGTATATGAAAAACATGTTTTTCAATGGCAAAAATCAATGAATATTGTAAATGCACAAACAGTAATATCTCCACATTGCAAGGTGCAATTCTGAAATTTTTTGCTTTTTCCTGCTAATCCTAGCATGATAAAGAAGATTCAAAGAGAGTGAGATGCCAGCTCCTTTCAGTCAGTAGCTTCAAACATTTCTGGTATATGAAAAACATGTTTTTCAATGGCAAAAATCAATGAATATTGTAAATGCACAAACAGTAATATCTCCACATTGCACGGTGCAATTCTGAAATTTTTAGCTTTTTCCTGTTAATCCTAGCATGATAAAGAAGATTCAAAGAGAGTGAGATGCCAGCTCCTTTCATTCAGTCAGTAGCTTCAAACATTTCTGGTATATGAAAAACATGTTTTTCAATGGCAAAAATCAATGAATATTGTAAATGCACAAACAGTAATATCTCCACATTGCAAGGTGCAATTCTGAAATTTTTTGCTTTTTCCTGCTAATCCTAGCATGATAAAGAAGATTCAAAGAGAGTGAGATGCCAGCTCCTTTCATTCAGTCAGTAGCTTCAAACATTTCTGGTATATGAAAAACATGTTTTTCAATGGCAAAAATCAATGAATATTGTAAATGCACAAACAGTAATATCTCCACATTGCAAGGTGCAATTCTGAAATTTTTTGCTTTTTCCTGCTACTCCTAGCATGATAAAGAAGATTCAAAGAGAGTGAGATGCCAGCTCCTTTCATTCAGTCAGTAGCTTCAAACATTTCTGGTATATGAAAAACATGTTTTTCAATGGCAAAAATCAATGAATATTGTAAATGCACAAACAGTAATATCTCCACATTGCAAGGTGCAATTCTGAAATATTTTGCTTTTTCCTGCTAATCCTAGCATGATAAAGAAGATTCAAAGAGAGTGAGATGCCAGCTCCTTTCATTCAGTCAGTAGCTTCAAACATTTCTGGTATATGAAAAACATGTTTTTCAATGGCAAAAATCAATGAATATTGTAAATGCACAAACAGTAATATCTCCACATTGCAAGGTGCAATTCTGAAATTTTTTGCTTTTTCCTGTTAATCCTAGCATGATAAAGAAGATTCAAAGAGAGTGAGATGCCAGCTCCTTTCATTCAGTCAGTAGCTTCAAACATTTCTGGTATATGAAAAACATGTTTTTCAATGGCAAAAATCAATGAATATTGTAAATGCACAAACAGTAATATCTCCACATTGCAAGGTGCAATTCTGAAATTTTTTGCTTTTTCCTGCTAATCCTAGCATGATAAAGAAGATTCAAAGAGAGTGAGATGCCAGCTCCTTTCATTCAGTCAGTAGCTTCAAACATTTCTGGTATATGAAAAACATGTTTTTCAATGGCAAAAATCAATGAATATTGTAAATGCACAAACAGTAATATCTCCACATTGCACGGTGCAATTCTGAAATTTTTAGCTTTTTCCTGTTAATCCTAGCATGATAAAGAAGATTCAAAGAGAGTGAGATGCCAGCTCCTTTCATTCAGTCAGTAGCTTCAAACATTTCTGGTATATGAAAAACATGTTTTTCAATGGCAAAAATCAATGAATATTGTAAATGCACAAACAGTAATATCTCCACATTGCAAGGTGCAATTCTGAAATTTTTTGCTTTTTCCTGCTAATCCTAGCATGATAAAGAAGATTCAAAGAGAGTGAGATGCCAGCTCCTTTCATTCAGTCAGTAGCTTCAAACATTTCTGGTATATGAAAAACGTTTTTCAATGGCAAAAATCAATGAATATTGTAAATGCACAAACAGTAATATCTCCACATTGCACGGTGCAATTCTGAAATTTTTAGCTTTTTCCTGTTAATCCTAGCATGATAAAGAAGATTCAAAGAGAGTGAGATGCCAGCTCCTTTCATTCAGTCAGTAGCTTCAAACATTTCTGGTATATGAAAAACATGTTTTTCAATGGCAAAAATCAATGAATATTGTAAATGCACAAACAGTAATATCTCCACATTGCAAGGTGCAATTCTGAAATTTTTTGCTTTTTCCTGCTAATCCTAGCATGATAAAGAAGATTCAAAGAGAGTGAGATGCCAGCTCCTTTCATTCAGTCAGTAGCTTCAAACATTTCTGGTATATGAAAAACATGTTTTTCAATGGCAAAAATCAATGAATATTGTAAATGCACAAACAGTAATATCTCCACATTGCAAGGTGCAATTCTGAAATTTTTTGCTTTTTCCTGTTAATCCTAGCATGATAAAGAAGATTCAAAGAGAGTGAGATGCCAGCTCCTTTCATTCAGTCAGTAGCTTCAAACATTTCTGGTATATGAAAAACATGTTTTTCAATGGCAAAAATCAATGAATATTGTAAATGCACAAACAGTAATATCTCCACATTGCAACGTGCAATTCTGAAATTTTTTGCTTTTTCCTGCTAATCCTAGCATGATAAAGAAGATTCAAAGAGAGTGAGATGCCAGCTCCTTTCATTCAGTCAGTAGCTTCAAACATTTCTGGTATATGAAAAACGTTTTTCAATGGCAAAAATCAATGAATATTGTAAATGCACAAACAGTAATATCTCCACATTGCACGGTGCAATTCTGAAATTTTTAGCTTTTTCCTGTTAATCCTAGCATGATAAAGAAGATTCAAAGAGAGTGAGATGCCAGCTCCTTTCATTCAGTCAGTAGCTTCAAACATTTCTGGTATATGAAAAACATGTTTTTCAATGGCAAAAATCAATGAATATTGTAAATGCACAAACAGTAATATCTCCACATTGCAAGGTGCAATTCTGAAATTTTTTGCTTTTTCCTGCTAATCCTAGCATGATAAAGAAGATTCAAAGAGAGTGAGATGCCAGCTCCTTTCATTCAGTGAGTAGCTTCAAACATTTCTGGTATATGAAAAACATGTTTTTCAATGGCAAAAATCAATGAATATTGTAAATGCACAAACAGTAATATCTCCACATTGCAAGGTGCAATTCTGAAATTTTTTGCTTTTTCCTGCTAATCCTAGCATGATAAAGAAGATTCAAAGAGAGTGAGATGCCAGCTCCTTTCAGTCAGTAGCTTCAAACATTTCTGGTATATGAAAAACATGTTTTTCAATGGCAAAAATCAATGAATATTGTAAATGCACAAACAGTAATATCTCCACATTGCACGGTGCAATTCTGAAATTTTTAGCTTTTTCCTGTTAATCCTAGCATGATAAAGAAGATTCAAAGAGAGTGAGATGCCAGCTCCTTTCATTCAGTCAGTAGCTTCAAACATTTCTGGTATATGAAAAACATGTTTTTCAATGGCAAAAATCAATGAATATTGTAAATGCACAAACAGTAATATCTCCACATTGCAAGGTGCAATTCTGAAATTTTTTGCTTTTTCCTGTTAATCCTAGCATGATAAAGAAGATTCAAAGAGAGTGAGATGCCAGCTCCTTTCATTCAGTCAGTAGCTTCAAACATTTCTGGTATATGAAAAACATGTTTTTCAATGGCAAAAATCAATGAATATTGTAAATGCACAAACAGTAATATCTCCACATTGCAAGGTGCAATTCTGAAATTTTTTGCTTTTTCCTGCTAATCCTAGCATGATAAAGAAGATTCAAAGAGAGTGAGATGCCAGCTCCTTTCATTCAGTCAGTAGCTTCAAACATTTCTGGTATATGAAAAACATGTTTTTCAATGGCAAAAATCAATGAATATTGTAAATGCACAAACAGTAATATCTCCACATTGCAAGGTGCAATTCTGAAATTTTTTGCTTTTTCCTGCTAATCCTAGCATGATAAAGAAGATTCAAAGAGAGTGAGATGCCAGCTCCTTTCATTCAGTCAGTAGCTTCAAACATTTCTGGTATATGAAAAACATGTTTTTCAATGGCAAAAATCAATGAATATTGTAAATGCACAAACAGTAATATCTCCACATTGCACGGTGCAATTCTGAAATTTTTAGCTTTTTCCTGTTAATCCTAGCATGATAAAGAAGATTCAAAGAGAGTGAGATGCCAGCTCCTTTCATTCAGTCAGTAGCTTCAAACATTTCTGGTATATGAAAAACATGTTTTTCAATGGCAAAAATCAATGAATATTGTAAATGCACAAACAGTAATATCTCCACATTGCAAGGTGCAATTCTGAAATTTTTTGCTTTTTCCTGTTAATCCTAGCATGATAAAGAAGATTCAAAGAGAGTGAGATGCCAGCTCCTTTCATTCAGTCAGTAGCTTCAAACATTTCTGGTATATGAAAAACATGTTTTTCAATGGCAAAAATCAATGAATATTGTAAATGCACAAACAGTAATATCTCCACATTGCAAGGTGCAATTCTGAAATTTTTTGCTTTTTCCTGCTAATCCTAGCATGATAAAGAAGATTCAAAGAGAGTGAGATGCCAGCTCCTTTCATTCAGTCAGTAGCTTCAAACATTTCTGGTATATGAAAAACATGTTTTTCAATGGCAAAAATCAATGAATATTGTAAATGCACAAACAGTAATATCTCCACATTGCACGGTGCAATTCTGAAATTTTTAGCTTTTTCCTGTTAATCCTAGCATGATAAAGAAGATTCAAAGAGAGTGAGATGCCAGCTCCTTTCATTCAGTCAGTAGCTTCAAACATTTCTGGTATATGAAAAACATGTTTTTCAATGGCAAAAATCAATGAATATTGTAAATGCACAAACAGTAATATCTCCACATTGCAAGGTGCAATTCTGAAATTTTTTGCTTTTTCCTGCTAATCCTAGCATGATAAAGAAGATTCAAAGAGAGTGAGATGCCAGCTCCTTTCATTCAGTCAGTAGCTTCAAACATTTCTGGTATATGAAAAACGTTTTTCAATGGCAAAAATCAATGAATATTGTAAATGCACAAACAGTAATATCTCCACATTGCACGGTGCAATTCTGAAATTTTTAGCTTTTTCCTGTTAATCCTAGCATGATAAAGAAGATTCAAAGAGAGTGAGATGCCAGCTCCTTTCATTCAGTCAGTAGCTTCAAACATTTCTGGTATATGAAAAACATGTTTTTCAATGGCAAAAATCAATGAATATTGTAAATGCACAAACAGTAATATCTCCACATTGCAAGGTGCAATTCTGAAATTTTTTGCTTTTTCCTGCTAATCCTAGCATGATAAAGAAGATTCAAAGAGAGTGAGATGCCAGCTCCTTTCATTCAGTCAGTAGCTTCAAACATTTCTGGTATATGAAAAACATGTTTTTCAATGGCAAAAATCAATGAATATTGTAAATGCACAAACAGTAATATCTCCACATTGCAAGGTGCAATTCTGAAATTTTTTGCTTTTTCCTGTTAATCCTAGCATGATAAAGAAGATTCAAAGAGAGTGAGATGCCAGCTCCTTTCATTCAGTCAGTAGCTTCAAACATTTCTGGTATATGAAAAACATGTTTTTCAATGGCAAAAATCAATGAATATTGTAAATGCACAAACAGTAATATCTCCACATTGCAACGTGCAATTCTGAAATTTTTTGCTTTTTCCTGCTAATCCTAGCATGATAAAGAAGATTCAAAGAGAGTGAGATGCCAGCTCCTTTCATTCAGTCAGTAGCTTCAAACATTTCTGGTATATGAAAAACGTTTTTCAATGGCAAAAATCAATGAATATTGTAAATGCACAAACAGTAATATCTCCACATTGCACGGTGCAATTCTGAAATTTTTAGCTTTTTCCTGTTAATCCTAGCATGATAAAGAAGATTCAAAGAGAGTGAGATGCCAGCTCCTTTCATTCAGTCAGTAGCTTCAAACATTTCTGGTATATGAAAAACATGTTTTTCAATGGCAAAAATCAATGAATATTGTAAATGCACAAACAGTAATATCTCCACATTGCAAGGTGCAATTCTGAAATTTTTTGCTTTTTCCTGCTAATCCTAGCATGATAAAGAAGATTCAAAGAGAGTGAGATGCCAGCTCCTTTCATTCAGTCAGTAGCTTCAAACATTTCTGGTATATGAAAAACATGTTTTTCAATGGCAAAAATCAATGAATATTGTAAATGCACAAACAGTAATATCTCCACATTGCAAGGTGCAATTCTGAAATTTTTTGCTTTTTCCTGCTAATCCTAGCATGATAAAGAAGATTCAAAGAGAGTGAGATGCCAGCTCCTTTCAGTCAGTAGCTTCAAACATTTCTGGTATATGAAAAACATGTTTTTCAATGGCAAAAATCAATGAATATTGTAAATGCACAAACAGTAATATCTCCACATTGCACGGTGCAATTCTGAAATTTTTAGCTTTTTCCTGTTAATCCTAGCATGATAAAGAAGATTCAAAGAGAGTGAGATGCCAGCTCCTTTCATTCAGTCAGTAGCTTCAAACATTTCTGGTATATGAAAAACATGTTTTTCAATGGCAAAAATCAATGAATATTGTAAATCCACAAACAGTAATATCTCCACATTGCAAGGTGCAATTCTGAAATTTTTTGCTTTTTCCTGTTAATCCTAGCATGATAAAGAAGATTCAAAGAGAGTGAGATGCCAGCTCCTTTCATTCAGTCAGTAGCTTCAAACATTTCCCAAGACTACCTTCCCGGCTTCCCCGGGGGACTATAGACCGGTGGCCTTAACATCGCATGCGATGAAGTCCTTGGAGAGAATAGTACTTGCTCACTTGTGTCCGAGGGTGATGGCGCATACTGATGCTCTTCAGTTTGCGTACCGGCAGGGACTGGGGGTGGACGATGCTGTAGCGTATCTGCTACAAACAGTACATTCCTTTTTGGACAATGATGGAACCACAGTGCGTGCTTTGTTCTTTGATTTCTCTAGTGCGTTCAACACATTACAGCCACTCTTACTGCGTGGAAAGTTGATTAAAATGGCGGTGGATGAGGGACTTGTGAATTGGATAATTGACTACCTGTCGGATAGGCCACAGTTTGTTAGGTGGGGGACGGCTACATCAGATAGTGTACTGAGCAGTGTCGGAGCCCCGCAGGGAACAGTGCTGTCGCCATTCCTCTTTACATTGTACACAGCTGACTTTCAGTATAAATCAGACCATTGTCACCTCCAGAAGTACTCGGATGACTCTGTGATAGTTGGCGGTATTGGGAAGGACCAGGATGAAGAGGAATATAGAAGGGTGGTTGCGGACTTTGTAGTATGGTGCCAGGCTAACCATCTAGAACTAAATGTTAAGAAAACCAGGGAGTTGGTGATGAGCTATGGAAGGTGCAAGAAGGTATGCCTACCTGTTACCATTGACGGTCAGGATGTGGAGATGGTGGACAGTTTCAAATATTTGGGGGTTTACCTGGATAGCAAGCTAGACTGGAAGTGCCACATGGAGAAGGTCTACAAGAAGGGGATGAGTAGATTGTACTTCCTAAGGAAGTTAAGGTCTTTTAATGTGTGTGGCAAAATGCTTGAGGTGTTCTACCAATCCATTGTGGCTAGTGTCACCTTTGCGGCAATAATTTGCTGGGGTAACAGTGTGCGTGTTGCTGACGCCAACAAGCTCAACAAACTTATAAAGAAGGCTAGCGCGACGGTGGGCCTACAGCTTGGGACTTTTGAAGAGGTGGTAGAGGATAGGATTAAGAAGAAGTGCAGAGCTATAATGGGCAACAACACACACCCGCTTTATGAACTGTTTGCGAAACAGAAGAGCACATTCAGCAATCGCCTAATACAACTAAGGTGTAAAAAGGAAAAATACAGGAGATCGTTTGTTCCAACAGCTATGGGGGTGTTTAACAAATGTCTGAAAAGCAATGTCTAAAGCATTCCAAATGTTATGTTATTATATGTGTCATGTTCGAGATCTGTGTTCTGCTGCTGTGATACCGCAATTTCCTCCGGGATAAATAAAGTATATCTTATCTTATCTTATCTTATCTTATCTTATATGAAAAACATGTTTTTCAATGGCAAAAATCAATGAATATTGTAAATGCACAAACAGTAATATCTCCACATTGCAAGGTGCAATTCTGAAATTTTTTGCTTTTTCCTGCTAATCCTAGCATGATAAAGAAGATTCAAAGAGAGTGAGATGCCAGCTCCTTTCATTCAGTCAGTAGCTTCAAACATTTCTGGTATATGAAAAACATGTTTTTCAATGGCAAAAATCAATGAATATTGTAAATGCACAAACAGTAATATCTCCACATTGCAAGGTGCAATTCTGAAATTTTTTGCTTTTTCCTGCTAATCCTAGCATGATAAAGAAGATTCAAAGAGAGTGAGATGCCAGCTCCTTTCATTCAGTCAGTAGCTTCAAACATTTCTGGTATATGAAAAACATGTTTTTCAATGGCAAAAATCAATGAATATTGTAAATGCACAAACAGTAATATCTCCACATTGCACGGTGCAATTCTGAAATTTTTAGCTTTTTCCTGTTAATCCTAGCATGATAAAGAAGATTCAAAGAGAGTGAGATGCCAGCTCCTTTCATTCAGTCAGTAGCTTCAAACATTTCTGGTATATGAATAACATGATGTTTTTCAATGGCAAAAATCAATGAATATTGTAAATGCACAAACAGTAATTTCTCCGCATTGCAAGGTGCAATTCTGAAATTTTTTGCTTTTTCCTGCTCCTCTTAGCATGATAAAGAAGATTCAAAGAGAGTGAGATGCCAGCTCCTTTCATTCAGTCAGTAGCTTCAATCATTTCTGGACGTTTTTCAATGGCAAAAATCAATGAATATTGTAAATGCACAAACAGTAATTTCTCCGCATTGCAAGGTGCAATTCTGAAATTTTTTGCTTTTTCCTGCTCCTCTTAGCATGATAAAGAAGATTCAAAGAGAGTGAGATGCCAGCTCCTTTCATTCAGTCAGTAGCTTCAATCATTTCTGGACGTTTTTCAATGGCAAAAATCAATGAATATTGTAAATGCACAAACAGTAATTTCTCCGCATTGCAAGGTGCAATTCTGAAATTTTTTGCTTTTTCCTGCTCCTCTTAGTATGATAAAGAAGATTCAAAGAGAGTGAGATGCCAGCTCCTTTCATTCAGTCAGTAGCTTCAAACATTTCTGGTATATGAATAACATGATGTTTTTCAATGGCAAAAATCAATGAATATTGTAAATGCACAAACAGTAATTTCTCCGCATTGCAAGGTGCAATTCTGAAATTTTTTGCTTTTTCCTGCTCCTCTTAGCATGATAAAGAAGATTCAAAGAGAGTGAGATGCCAGCTCCTTTCATTCAGTCAGTAGCTTCAATCATTTCTGGTATATGAATAACATGATGTTTTTCAATGGCAAAAATTAATGAATATTGTAAATGCACAAACAGTAATTTCTCCGCATTGCAAGGTGCAATTCAGAAATTTTTTGCTTTTTCCTGCTCCTCTTAGCATGATAAAGAAGATTCAAAGAGAGTGAGATGCCAGCTCCTTTCATTCAGTCAGTAGCTTCAATCATTTCTGGACGTTTTTCAATGGCAAAAATCAATGAATATTGTAAATGCACAAACAGTAATTTCTCCGCATTGAAGGTGCAATTCTGAAATTTTTTGCTTTTTCCTGCTCCTCTTAGCATGATAAAGAAGATTCAAAGAGAGTGAGATGCCAGCTCCTTTCATTCAGTCAGTAGCTTCAAACATTTCTGGTATATGAATAACATGATGTTTTTCAATGGCAAAAATCAATGAATATTGTAAATGCACAAACAGTAATTTCTCCGCATTGCAAGGTGCAATTCTGAAATTTTTTGCTTTTTCCTGCTCCTCTTAGCATGATAAAGAAGATTCAAAGAGAGTGAGATGAGAGCTCCTTTCATTCAGTCAGTAGCTTCAATCATTTCTGGATGTTTTTCAATGGCAAAAATCAATGAATATTGTAAATGCACAAACAGTAATTTCTCCGCATTGCAAGGTGCAATTCTGAAATGTTTTGCTTTTTCCTGCTCCTCTTAGCATGATAAAGAAGATTCAAAGAGAGTGAGATGCCAGCTCCTTTCATTCAGTCAGTAGCTTCAATCATTTCTGGACGTTTTTCAATGGCAAAAATCAATGAATATTGTAAATGCACAAACAGTAATTTCTCCGCATTGCAAGGTGCAATTCTGAAATTTTTTGCTTTTTCCTGCTCCTCTTAGCATGATAAAGAAGATTCAAAGAGAGTGAGATGCCAGCTCCTTTCATTCAGTCAGTAGCTTCAATCATTTCTGGTATATGAATAACATGATGTTTTTCAATGGCAAAAATCAATGAATATTGTAAATGCACAAACAGTAATTTCTCCGCATTGCAAGGTGCAATTCTGAAATTTTTTGCTTTTTCCTGCTCCTCTTAGCATGATAAAGAAGATTCAAAGAGAGTGAGATGCCAGCTCCTTTCATTCAGTCAGTAGCTTCAATCATTTCTGGACGTTTTTCAATGGCAAAAATCAATGAATATTGTAAATGCACAAACAGTAATTTCTCCGCATTGCAAGGTGCAATTCTGAAATTTTTTGCTTTTTCCTGCTCCTCTTAGCATGGTAAAGAAGACTCAAAGAGAGTGAGATGCCAGCTCCTTTCATTCAGTCAGTAGCTTCAATCATTTCTGGACGTTTTTCAACGGCAAAAATCAATGAAAATTGTAGATGCACAAACAGTAATTTCTCCGCATTGCAAGGTGCAATTCTGAAATTTTTTGCTTTTTCCTGCTCCTCTTAGCATGATAAAGAAGATTCAAAGAGACTGAGATGCCAGCTCCTTTCATTCAGTCAGTAGCTTCAATCATTTCTGGACGTTTTTCAATGGCAAAAATCAATGAATATTGTAAATGCACAAACAGTAATTTCTCCGCATTGCAAGGTGCAATTCTGAAATTTTTTGCTTTTTCCTGCTCCTCTTAGCATGATAAAGAAGATTCAAAGAGAGTGAGATGCCAGCTCCTTTCATTCAGTCAGTAGCTTCAATCATTTCTGGATGTTTTTCAATGGCAAAAATCAATGAATATTGTAAATGCACAAACAGTAATTTCTCCGCATTGCAAGGTGCAATTCTGAAATTTTTTGCTTTTTCCTGCTCCTCTTAGCATGATAAAGAAGATTCAAAGAGAGTGAGATGCCAGCTCCTTTCATTCAGTCAGTAGCTTCAATCATTTCTGGACGTTTTTCAATGGCAAAAATCAATGAATATTGTAAATGCACAAACAGTAATTTCTCCGCATTGCAAGGTGCAATTCTGAAATTTTTTGCTTTTTCCTGCTCCTCTTAGCATGATAAAGAAGATTCAAAGAGAGTGAGATGCCAGCTCCTTTCATTCAGTCAGTAGCATCAAACATTTCTGGTATATGAATAACATGATGTTTTTCAATGGCAAAAATCAATGAATATTGTAAATGCACAAACAGTAATTTCTTCGCATTGCAAGGTGCAATTCTGAAATTTTTTGCTTTTTCCTGCTCCTCTTAGCATGATAAAGAAGATTCAAAGAGAGTGAGATGCCAGCTCCTTTCATTCAGTCAGTAGCTTCAAACATTTCTGGTATATGAATAACATGATGTTTTTCAATGGCGGCAAAAATCAATGAATATTGTAAATGCACAAACAGTAATTTCTCCGCATTGCAAGGTGCAATTCTGAAATTTTTTGCTTTTTCCTGCTCCTCTTAGCATGATAAAGAAGATTCAAAGAGAGTGAGATGCCAGCTCCTTTCATTCAGTCAGTAGCTTCAATCATTTCTGGACGTTTTTCAATGGCAAAAATCAATGAATATTGTAAATGCACAAACAGTAATTTCTCCGCATTGAAGGTGCAATTCTGAAATTTTTTGCTTTTTCCTGCTCCTCTTAGTATGATAAAGAAGATTCAAAGAGAGTGAGATGCCAGCTCCTTTCATTCAGTCAGTAGCTTCAAACATTTCTGGTATATGAATAACATGATGTTTTTCAATGGCAAAAATCAATGAATATTGTAAATGCACAAACAGTAATTTCTCCGCATTGCAAGGTGCAATTCTGAAATTTTTTGCTTTTTCCTGCTCCTCTTAGCATGATAAAGAAGATTCAAAGAGAGTGAGATGCCAGCTCCTTTCATTCAGTCAGTAGCTTCAATCATTTCTGGACATTTTTCAATGGCAAAAATCAATGAATATTGCAAATGCACAAACAGTAATTTCTCCGCATTGCAAGGTGCAATTCTGAAATTTTTTGCTTTTTCCTGCTCCTCTTAGTATGATAAAGAAGATTCAAAGAGAGTGAGATGCCAGCTCCTTTCATTCAGTCAGTAGCTTCAAACATTTCTGGTATATGAATAACATGATGTTTTTCAATGGCAAAAATCAATGAATATTGTAAATGCACAAACAGTAATTTCTCCGCATTGCAAGGTGCAATTCTGAAATTTTTTGCTTTTTCCTGCATCTCTTAGCATGATAAAGAAGATTCAAAGAGAGTGAGATGCCAGCTCCTTTCATTCAGTCAGTAGCTTCAATCATTTCTGGTATATGAATAACATGATGTTTTTCAATGGCAAAAATTAATGAATATTGTAAATGCACAAACAGTAATTTCTCCGCATTGCAAGGTGCAATTCTGAAATTTTTTGCTTTTTCCTGCTCCTCTTAGCATGATAAAGAAGATTCAAAGAGAGTGAGATGCCAGCTCCTTTCATTCAGTCAGTAGCTTCAATCATTTCTGGACGTTTTTCAATGGCAAAAATCAATGAATATTGTATATGCACAAACAGTAATTTCTCCGCATTGAAGGTGCAATTCTGAAATTTTTTGCTTTTTCCTGCTCCTCTTAGCATGATAAAGAAGATTCAAAGAGAGTGAGATGCCAGCTCCTTTCATTCAGTCAGTAGCTTCAAACATTTCTGGTATATGAATAACATGATGTTTTTCAATGGCAAAAATCAATGAATATTGTAAATGCACAAACAGTAATTTCTCCGCATTGCAAGGTGCAATTCTGAAATTTTTTGCTTTTTCCTGCTCCTCTTAGCATGATAAAGAAGATTCAAAGAGAGTGAGATGAGAGCTCCTTTCATTCAGTCAGTAGCTTCAATCATTTCTGGACGTTTTTCAATGGCAAAAATCAATGAATATTGTAAATGCACAAACAGTAATTTCTCCGCATTGCAAGGTGCAATTCTGAAATTTTTTGCTTTTTCCTGCTCCTCTTAGCATGATAAAGAAGATTCAAAGAGAGTGAGATGCCAGCTCCTTTCATTCAGTCAGTAGCTTCAATCATTTCTGGACGTTTTTCAATGGCAAAAATCAATGAATATTGTAAATGCACAAACAGTAATTTCTCCGCATTGCAAGGTGCAATTCTGAAATTTTTTGCTTTTTCCTGCTCCTCTTAGCATGATAAAGAAGATTCAAAGAGAGTGAGATGCCAGCTCCTTTCATTCAGTCAGTAGCTTCAATCATTTCTGGTATATGAATAACATGATGTTTTTCAATGGCAAAAATCAATGAATATTGTAAATGCACAAACAGTAATTTCTCCGCATTGCAAGGTGCAATTCTGAAATTTTTTGCTTTTTCCTGCTCCTCTTAGCATGATAAAGAAGATTCAAAGAGAGTGAGATGCCAGCTCTTTTCATTCAGTCAGTAGCTTCAATCATTTCTGGACGTTTTTCAATGGCAAAAATCAATGAATATTGTAAATGCACAAACAGTAATTTCTCCGCATTGCAAGGTGCAATTCTGAAATTTTTTGCTTTTTCCTGCTCCTCTTAGCATGGTAAAGAAGACTCAAAGAGAGTGAGATGCCAGCTCCTTTCATTCAGTCAGTAGCTTCAATCATTTCTGGACGTTTTTCAACGGCAAAAATCAATGAATATTGTAGATGCACAAACAGTAATTTCTCCGCATTGCAAGGTGCAATTCTGAAATTTTTTGCTTTTTCCTGCTCCTCTTAGCATGATAAAGAAGATTCAAAGAGACTGAGATGCCAGCTCCTTTCATTCAGTCAGTAGCTTCAATCATTTCTGGACGTTTTTCAATGGCAAAAATCAATGAATATTGTAAATGCACAAACAGTAATTTCTCCGCATTGCAAGGTGCAATTCTGAAATTTTTTGCTTTTTCCTGCTCCTCTTAGCATGATAAAGAAGATTCAAAGAGAGTGAGATGCCAGCTCCTTTCATTCAGTCAGTAGCTTCAATCATTTCTGGTATATGAATAACATGATGTTTTTCAATGGCAAAAATCAATGAATATTGTAAATGCACAAACAGTAATTTCTCCGCATTGCAAGGTGCAATTCTGAAATTTTTTGCTTTTTCCTGCTCCTCTTAGCATGATAAAAAAGATTCAAAGAGAGTGAGATGCCAGCTCCTTTCATTCAGTCAGTAGCTTCAATCATTTCTGGACGTTTTTCAATGGCAAAAATCAATGAATATTGTAAATGCACAAACAGTAATTTCTCCGCATTGCAAGGTGCAATTCTGAAATTTTTTGCTTTTTCCTGCTCCTCTTAGCATGGTAAAGAAGACTCAAAGAGAGTGAGATGCCAGCTCCTTTCATTCAGTCAGTAGCTTCAATCATTTCTGGACATTTTTCAACGGCAAAAATCAATGAATATTGTAGATGCACAAACAGTAATTTCTCCGCATTGCAAGGTGCAATTCTGAAATTTTTTGCTTTTTCCTGCTCCTCTTAGCATGATAAAGAAGATTCAAAGAGACTGAGATGCCAGCTCCTTTCATTCAGTCAGTAGCTTCAATCATTTCTGGACGTTTTTCAATGGCAAAAATCAATGAATATTGTAAATGCACAAACAGTAATTTCTCCGCATTGCAAGGTGCAATTCTGAAATTTTTTGCTTTTTCCTGCTCCTCTTAGCATGATAAAGAAGATTCAAAGAGAGTGAGATGCCAGCTCCTTTCATTCAGTCAGTAGCATCAAACATTTCTGGTATATGAATAACATGATGTTTTTCAATGGCAAAAATCAATGAATAATGTAAATGCACAAACAGTAATTTCTTCGCATTGCAAGGTGCAATTCTGAAATTTTTTGCTTTTTCCTGCTCCTCTTAGCATGATAAAGAAGATTCAAAGAGAGTGAGATGCCAGCTCCTTTCATTCAGTCAGTAGCTTCAAACATTTCTGGTATATGAATAACATGATGTTTTTCAATGGCGGCAAAAATCAATGAATATTGTAAATGCACAAACAGTAATTTCTCCGCATTGCAAGGTGCAATTCTGAAATTTTTTGCTTTTTCCTGCTCCTCTTAGCATGATAAAGAAGATTCAAAGAGAGTGAGATGCCAGCTCCTTTCATTCAGTCAGTAGCTTCAATCATTTCTGGACGTTTTTCAATGGCAAAAATCAATGAATATTGTAAATGCACAAACAGTAATTTCTCCGCATTGCAAGGTGCAATTCTGAAATTTTTTGCTTTTTCCTGCTCCTCTTAGCATGATAAAGAAGATTCAAAGAGAGTGAGATGCCAGCTCCTTTCATTCAGTCAGTAGCTTCAATCATTTCTGGACGTTTTTCAATGGCAAAAATCAATGAATATTGTAAATGCACAAACAGTAATTTCTCCGCATTGCAAGGTGCAATTCTGAAATTTTTTGCTTTTTCCTGCTCCTCTTAGTATGATAAAGAAGATTCAAAGAGAGTGAGATGCCAGCTCCTTTCATTCAGTCAGTAGCTTCAAACATTTCTGGTATATGAATAACATGATGTTTTTCAATGGCAAAAATCAATGAATATTGTAAATGCACAAACAGTAATTTCTCCGCATTGCAAGGTGCAATTCTGAAATTTTTTGCTTTTTCCTGCTCCTCTTAGCATGATAAAGAAGATTCAAAGAGAGTGAGATGCCAGCTCCTTTCATTCAGTCAGTAGCTTCAATCATTTCTGGTATATGAATAACATGATGTTTTTCAATGGCAAAAATTAATGAATATTGTAAATGCACAAACAGTAATTTCTCCGCATTGCAAGGTGCAATTCTGAAATTTTTTGCTTTTTCCTGCTCCTCTTAGCATGATAAAGAAGATTCAAAGAGAGTGAGATGCCAGCTCCTTTCATTCAGTCAGTAGCTTCAATCATTTCTGGACGTTTTTCAATGGCAAAAATCAATGAATATTGTAAATGCACAAACAGTAATTTCTCCGCATTGCAAGGTGCAATTCTGAAATTTTTTGCTTTTTCCTGCTCCTCTTAGTATGATAAAGAAGATTCAAAGAGAGTGAGATGCCAGCTCCTTTCATTCAGTCAGTAGCTTCAAACATTTCTGGTATATGAATAACATGATGTTTTTCAATGGCAAAAATCAATGAATATTGTAAATGCACAAACAGTAATTTCTCCGCATTGCAAGGTGCAATTCTGAAATTTTTTGCTTTTTCCTGCTCCTCTTAGCATGATAAAGAAGATTCAAAGAGAGTGAGATGCCAGCTCCTTTCATTCAGTCAGTAGCTTCAATCATTTCTGGTATATGAATAACATGATGTTTTTCAATGGCAAAAATTAATGAATATTGTAAATGCACAAACAGTAATTTCTCCGCATTGCAAGGTGCAATTCTGAAATTTTTTGCTTTTTCCTGCTCCTCTTAGCATGATAAAGAAGATTCAAAGAGAGTGAGATGCCAGCTCCTTTCATTCAGTCAGTAGCTTCAATCATTTCTGGACGTTTTTCATTGGCAAAAATCAATGAATATTGTAAATGCACAAACAGTAATTTCTCCGCATTGAAGGTGCAATTCTGAAATTTTTTGCTTTTTCCTGCTCCTCTTAGTATGATAAAGAAGATTCAAAGAGAGTGAGATGCCAGCTCCTTTCATTCAGTCAGTAGCTTCAAACATTTCTGGTATATGAATAACATGATGTTTTTCAATGGCAAAAATTAATGAATATTGTAAATGCACAAACAGTAATTTCTCCGCATTGCAAGGTGCAATTCTGAAATTTTTTGCTTTTTCCTGCTCCTCTTAGCATGATAAAGAAGATTCAAAGAGAGTGAGATGCCAGCTCCTTTCATTCAGTCAGTAGCTTCAATCATTTCTGGACGTTTTTCAATGGCAAAAATCAATGAATATTGTAAATGCACAAACAGTAATTTCTCCGCATTGAAGGTGCAATTCTGAAATTTTTTGCTTTTTCCTGCTCCTCTTAGCATGATAAAGAAGATTCAAAGAGAGTGAGATGCCAGCTCCTTTCATTCAGTCAGTAGCTTCAAACATTTCTGGTATATGAATAACATGATGTTTTTCAATGGCAAAAATCAATGAATATTGTAAATGCACAAACAGTAATTTCTCCGCATTGCAAGGTGCAATTCTGAAATTTTTTGCTTTTTCCTGCTCCTCTTAGCATGATAAAGAAGATTCAAAGAGAGTGAGATGAGAGCTCCTTTCATTCAGTCAGTAGCTTCAATCATTTCTGGACGTTTTTCAATGGCAAAAATCAATGAATATTGTAAATGCACAAACAGTAATTTCTCCGCATTGCAAGGTGCAATTCTGAAATTTTTTGCTTTTTCCTGCTCCTCTTAGCATGATAAAGAAGATTCAAAGAGAGTGAGATGCCAGCTCCTTTCATTCAGTCAGTAGCTTCAATCATTTCTGGACGTTTTTCAATGGCAAAAATCAATGAATATTGTAAATGCACAAACAGTAATTTCTCCGCATTGCAAGGTGCAATTCTGAAATTTTTTGCTTTTTCCTGCTCCTCTTAGCATGATAAAGAAGATTCAAAGAGAGTGAGATGCCAGCTCCTTTCATTCAGTCAGTAGCTTCAATCATTTCTGGTATATGAATAACATGATGTTTTTCAATGGCAAAAATCAATGAATATTGTAAATGCACAAACAGTAATTTCTCCGCATTGCAAGGTGCAATTCTGAAATTTTTTGCTTTTTCCTGCTCCTCTTAGCATGCTAAAGAAGATTCAAAGAGAGTGAGATGCCAGCTCCTTTCATTCAGTCAGTAGCTTCAATCATTTCTGGACGTTTTTCAATGGCAAAAATCAATGAATATTGTAAATGCACAAACAGTAATTTCTCCGCATTGCAAGGTGCAATTCTGAAATTTTTTGCTTTTTCCTGCTCCTCTTAGCATGGTAAAGAAGACTCAAAGAGAGTGAGATGCCAGCTCCTTTCATTCAGTCAGTAGCTTCAATCATTTCTGGACGTTTTTCAACGGCAAAAATCAATGAATATTGTAGATGCACAAACAGTAATTTCTCCGCATTGCAAGGTGCAATTCTGAAATTTTTTGCTTTTTCCTGCTCCTCTTAGCATGATAAAGAAGATTCAAAGAGACTGAGATGCCAGCTCCTTTCATTCAGTCAGTAGCTTCAATCATTTCTGGACGTTTTTCAATGGCAAAAATCAATGAATATTGTAAATGCACAAACAGTAATTTCTCCGCATTGCAAGGTGCAATTCTGAAATTTTTTGCTTTTTCCTGCTCCTCTTAGCATGATAAAGAAGATTCAAAGAGAGTGAGATGCCAGCTCCTTTCATTCAGTCAGTAGCTTCAATCATTTCTGGTATATGAATAACATGATGTTTTTCAATGGCAAAAATCAATGAATATTGTAAATGCACAAACAGTAATTTCTCCGCATTGCAAGGTGCAATTCTGAAATTTTTTGCTTTTTCCTGCTCCTCTTAGCATGATAAAGAAGATTCAAAGAGAGTGAGATGCCAGCTCCTTTCATTCAGTCAGTAGCTTCAATCATTTCTGGACGTTTTTCAATGGCAAAAATCAATGAATATTGTAAATGCACAAACAGTAATTTCTCCGCATTGCAAGGTGCAATTCTGAAATTTTTTGCTTTTTCCTGCTCCTCTTAGCATGGTAAAGAAGACTCAAAGAGAGTGAGATGCCAGCTCCTTTCATTCAGTCAGTAGCTTCAATCATTTCTGGACGTTTTTCAACGGCAAAAATCAATGAATATTGTAGATGCACAAACAGTAATTTCTCCGCATTGCAAGGTGCAATTCTGAAATTTTTTGCTTTTTCCTGCTCCTCTTAGCATGATAAAGAAGATTCAAAGAGACTGAGATGCCAGCTCCTTTCATTCAGTCAGTAGCTTCAATCATTTCTGGACGTTTTTCAATGGCAAAAATCAATGAATATTGTAAATGCACAAACAGTAATTTCTCCGCATTGCAAGGTGCAATTCTGAAATTTTTTGCTTTTTCCTGCTCCTCTTAGCATGATAAAGAAGATTCAAAGAGAGTGAGATGCCAGCTCCTTTCATTCAGTCAGTAGCTTCAATCATTTCTGGACGTTTTTCAATGGCAAAAATCAATGAATATTGTAAATGCACAAACAGTAATTTCTCCGCATTGCAAGGTGCAATTCTGAAATTTTTTGCTTTTTCCTGCTCCTCTTAGTATGATAAAGAAGATTCAAAGAGAGTGAGATGCCAGCTCCTTTCATTCAGTCAGTAGCTTCAAACATTTCTGGTATATGAATAACATGATGTTTTTCAATGGCAAAAATCAATGAATATTGTAAATGCACAAACAGTAATTTCTCCGCATTGCAAGGTGCAATTCTGAAATTTTTTGCTTTTTCCTGCTCCTCTTAGCATGATAAAGAAGATTCAAAGAGAGTGAGATGCCAGCTCCTTTCATTCAGTCAGTAGCTTCAATCATTTCTGGTATATGAATAACATGATGTTTTTCAATGGCAAAAATTAATGAATATTGTAAATGCACAAACAGTAATTTCTCCGCATTGCAAGGTGCAATTCTGAAATTTTTTGCTTTTTCCTGCTCCTCTTAGCATGATAAAGAAGATTCAAAGAGAGTGAGATGCCAGCTCCTTTCATTCAGTCAGTAGCTTCAATCATTTCTGGACGTTTTTCAATGGCAAAAATCAATGAATATTGTAAATGCACAAACAGTAATTTCTCCGCATTGCAAGGTGCAATTCTGAAATTTTTTGCTTTTTCCTGCTCCTCTTAGTATGATAAAGAAGATTCAAAGAGAGTGAGATGCCAGCTCCTTTCATTCAGTCAGTAGCTTCAAACATTTCTGGTATATGAATAACATGATGTTTTTCAATGGCAAAAATCAATGAATATTGTAAATGCACAAACAGTAATTTCTCCGCATTGCAAGGTGCAATTCTGAAATTTTTTGCTTTTTCCTGCTCCTCTTAGCATGATAAAGAAGATTCAAAGAGAGTGAGATGCCAGCTCCTTTCATTCAGTCAGTAGCTTCAATCATTTCTGGTATATGAATAACATGATGTTTTTCAATGGCAAAAATTAATGAATATTGTAAATGCACAAACAGTAATTTCTCCGCATTGCAAGGTGCAATTCTGAAATTTTTTGCTTTTTCCTGCTCCTCTTAGCATGATAAAGAAGATTCAAAGAGAGTGAGATGCCAGCTCCTTTCATTCAGTCAGTAGCTTCAATCATTTCTGGACGTTTTTCAATGGCAAAAATCAATGAATATTGTAAATGCACAAACAGTAATTTCTCCGCATTGAAGGTGCAATTCTGAAATTTTTTGCTTTTTCCTGCTCCTCTTAGTATGATAAAGAAGATTCAAAGAGAGTGAGATGCCAGCTCCTTTCATTCAGTCAGTAGCTTCAAACATTTCTGGTATATGAATAACATGATGTTTTTCAATGGCAAAAATTAATGAATATTGTAAATGCACAAACAGTAATTTCTCCGCATTGCAAGGTGCAATTCTGAAATTTTTTGCTTTTTCCTGCTCCTCTTAGCATGATAAAGAAGATTCAAAGAGAGTGAGATGCCAGCTCCTTTCATTCAGTCAGTAGCTTCAATCATTTCTGGACGTTTTTCAATGGCAAAAATCAATGAATATTGTAAATGCACAAACAGTAATTTCTCCGCATTGAAGGTGCAATTCTGAAATTTTTTGCTTTTTCCTGCTCCTCTTAGCATGATAAAGAAGATTCAAAGAGAGTGAGATGCCAGCTCCTTTCATTCAGTCAGTAGCTTCAAACATTTCTGGTATATGAATAACATGATGTTTTTCAATGGCAAAAATCAATGAATATTGTAAATGCACAAACAGTAATTTCTCCGCATTGCAAGGTGCAATTCTGAAATTTTTTGCTTTTTCCTGCTCCTCTTAGCATGATAAAGAAGATTCAAAGAGAGTGAGATGAGAGCTCCTTTCATTCAGTCAGTAGCTTCAATCATTTCTGGACGTTTTTCAATGGCAAAAATCAATGAATATTGTAAATGCACAAACAGTAATTTCTCCGCATTGCAAGGTGCAATTCTGAAATTTTTTGCTTTTTCCTGCTCCTCTTAGCATGATAAAGAAGATTCAAAGAGAGTGAGATGCCAGCTCCTTTCATTCAGTCAGTAGCTTCAATCATTTCTGGACGTTTTTCAATGGCAAAAATCAATGAATATTGTAAATGCACAAACAGTAATTTCTCCGCATTGCAAGGTGCAATTCTGAAATTTTTTGCTTTTTCCTGCTCCTCTTAGCATGATAAAGAAGATTCAAAGAGAGTGAGATGCCAGCTCCTTTCATTCAGTCAGTAGCTTCAATCATTTCTGGTATATGAATAACATGATGTTTTTCAATGGCAAAAATCAATGAATATTGTAAATGCACAAACAGTAATTTCTCCGCATTGCAAGGTGCAATTCTGAAATTTTTTGCTTTTTCCTGCTCCTCTTAGCATGCTAAAGAAGATTCAAAGAGAGTGAGATGCCAGCTCCTTTCATTCAGTCAGTAGCTTCAATCATTTCTGGACGTTTTTCAATGGCAAAAATCAATGAATATTGTAAATGCACAAACAGTAATTTCTCCGCATTGCAAGGTGCAATTCTGAAATTTTTTGCTTTTTCCTGCTCCTCTTAGCATGGTAAAGAAGACTCAAAGAGAGTGAGATGCCAGCTCCTTTCATTCAGTCAGTAGCTTCAATCATTTCTGGACGTTTTTCAACGGCAAAAATCAATGAATATTGTAGATGCACAAACAGTAATTTCTCCGCATTGCAAGGTGCAATTCTGAAATTTTTTGCTTTTTCCTGCTCCTCTTAGCATGATAAAGAAGATTCAAAGAGACTGAGATGCCAGCTCCTTTCATTCAGTCAGTAGCTTCAATCATTTCTGGACGTTTTTCAATGGCAAAAATCAATGAATATTGTAAATGCACAAACAGTAATTTCTCCGCATTGCAAGGTGCAATTCTGAAATTTTTTGCTTTTTCCTGCTCCTCTTAGCATGATAAAGAAGATTCAAAGAGAGTGAGATGCCAGCTCCTTTCATTCAGTCAGTAGCTTCAATCATTTCTGGTATATGAATAACATGATGTTTTTCAATGGCAAAAATCAATGAATATTGTAAATGCACAAACAGTAATTTCTCCGCATTGCAAGGTGCAATTCTGAAATTTTTTGCTTTTTCCTGCTCCTCTTAGCATGATAAAGAAGATTCAAAGAGAGTGAGATGCCAGCTCCTTTCATTCAGTCAGTAGCTTCAATCATTTCTGGACGTTTTTCAATGGCAAAAATCAATGAATATTGTAAATGCACAAACAGTAATTTCTCCGCATTGCAAGGTGCAATTCTGAAATTTTTTGCTTTTTCCTGCTCCTCTTAGCATGGTAAAGAAGACTCAAAGAGAGTGAGATGCCAGCTCCTTTCATTCAGTCAGTAGCTTCAATCATTTCTGGACGTTTTTCAACGGCAAAAATCAATGAATATTGTAGATGCACAAACAGTAATTTCTCCGCATTGCAAGGTGCAATTCTGAAATTTTTTGCTTTTTCCTGCTCCTCTTAGCATGATAAAGAAGATTCAAAGAGACTGAGATGCCAGCTCCTTTCATTCAGTCAGTAGCTTCAATCATTTCTGGACGTTTTTCAATGGCAAAAATCAATGAATATTGTAAATGCACAAACAGTAATTTCTCCGCATTGCAAGGTGCAATTCTGAAATTTTTTGCTTTTTCCTGCTCCTCTTAGCATGATAAAGAAGATTCAAAGAGAGTGAGATGCCAGCTCCTTTCATTCAGTCAGTAGCTTCAATCATTTCTGGACGTTTTTCAATGGCAAAAATCAATGAATATTGTAAATGCACAAACAGTAATTTCTCCGCATTGCAAGGTGCAATTCTGAAATTTTTTGCTTTTTCCTGCTCCTCTTAGTATGATAAAGAAGATTCAAAGAGAGTGAGATGCCAGCTCCTTTCATTCAGTCAGTAGCTTCAAACATTTCTGGTATATGAATAACATGATGTTTTTCAATGGCAAAAATCAATGAATATTGTAAATGCACAAACAGTAATTTCTTCGCATTGCAAGGTGCAATTCTGAAATTTTTTGCTTTTTCCTGCTCCTCTTAGCATGATAAAGAAGATTCAAAGAGAGTGAGATGCCAGCTCCTTTCATTCAGTCAGTAGCTTCAAACATTTCTGGTATATGAATAACATGATGTTTTTCAATGGCGGCAAAAATCAATGAATATTGTAAATGCACAAACAGTAATTTCTCCGCATTGCAAGGTGCAATTCTGAAATTTTTTGCTTTTTCCTGCTCCTCTTAGCATGATAAAGAAGATTCAAAGAGAGTGAGATGCCAGCTCCTTTCATTCAGTCAGTAGCTTCAATCATTTCTGGACGTTTTTCAATGGCAAAAATCAATGAATATTGTAAATGCACAAACAGTAATTTCTCCGCATTGCAAGGTGCAATTCTGAAATTTTTTGCTTTTTCCTGCTCCTCTTAGCATGATAAAGAAGATTCAAAGAGAGTGAGATGCCAGCTCCTTTCATTCAGTCAGTAGCTTCAATCATTTCTGGACGTTTTTCAATGGCAAAAATCAATGAATATTGTAAATGCACAAACAGTAATTTCTCCGCATTGCAAGGTGCAATTCTGAAATTTTTTGCTTTTTCCTGCTCCTCTTAGTATGATAAAGAAGATTCAAAGAGAGTGAGATGCCAGCTCCTTTCATTCAGTCAGTAGCTTCAAACATTTCTGGTATATGAATAACATGATGTTTTTCAATGGCAAAAATCAATGAATATTGTAAATGCACAAACAGTAATTTCTCCGCATTGCAAGGTGCAATTCTGAAATTTTTTGCTTTTTCCTGCTCCTCTTAGCATGATAAAGAAGATTCAAAGAGAGTGAGATGCCAGCTCCTTTCATTCAGTCAGTAGCTTCAATCATTTCTGGTATATGAATAACATGATGTTTTTCAATGGCAAAAATTAATGAATATTGTAAATGCACAAACAGTAATTTCTCCGCATTGCAAGGTGCAATTCTGAAATTTTTTGCTTTTTCCTGCTCCTCTTAGCATGATAAAGAAGATTCAAAGAGAGTGAGATGCCAGCTCCTTTCATTCAGTCAGTAGCTTCAATCATTTCTGGACGTTTTTCAATGGCAAAAATCAATGAATATTGTAAATGCACAAACAGTAATTTCTCCGCATTGAAGGTGCAATTCTGAAATTTTTTGCTTTTTCCTGCTCCTCTTAGTATGATAAAGAAGATTCAAAGAGAGTGAGATGCCAGCTCCTTTCATTCAGTCAGTAGCTTCAAACATTTCTGGTATATGAATAACATGATGTTTTTCAATGGCAAAAATCAATGAATATTGTAAATGCACAAACAGTAATTTCTCCGCATTGCAAGGTGCAATTCTGAAATTTTTTGCTTTTTCCTGCTCCTCTTAGCATGATAAAGAAGATTCAAAGAGAGTGAGATGCCAGCTCCTTTCATTCAGTCAGTAGCTTCAATCATTTCTGGACGTTTTTCAATGGCAAAAATCAATGAATATTGTAAATGCACAAACAGTAATTTCTCCGCATTGCAAGGTGCAATTCTGAAATTTTTTGCTTTTTCCTGCTCCTCTTAGTATGATAAAGAAGATTCAAAGAGAGTGAGATGCCAGCTCCTTTCATTCAGTCAGTAGCTTCAAACATTTCTGGTATATGAATAACATGATGTTTTTCAATGGCAAAAATCAATGAATATTGTAAATGCACAAACAGTAATTTCTCCGCATTGCAAGGTGCAATTCTGAAATTTTTTGCTTTTTCCTGCTCCTCTTAGCATGATAAAGAAGATTCAAAGAGAGTGAGATGCCAGCTCCTTTCATTCAGTCAGTAGCTTCAAACATTTCTGGTATATGAATAACATGATGTTTTTCAATGGCGGCAAAAATCAATGAATATTGTAAATGCACAAACAGTAATTTCTCCGCATTGCAAGGTGCAATTCTGAAATTTTTTGCTTTTTCCTGCTCCTCTTAGCATGATAAAGAAGATTCAAAGAGAGTGAGATGCCAGCTCCTTTCATTCAGTCAGTAGCTTCAATCATTTCTGGACGTTTTTCAATGGCAAAAATCAATGAATATTGTAAATGCACAAACAGTAATTTCTCCGCATTGCAAGGTGCAATTCTGAAATTTTTTGCTTTTTCCTGCTCCTCTTAGCATGATAAAGAAGATTCAAAGAGAGTGAGATGCCAGCTCCTTTCATTCAGTCAGTAGCTTCAATCATTTCTGGACGTTTTTCAATGGCAAAAATCAATGAATATTGTAAATGCACAAACAGTAATTTCTCCGCATTGCAAGGTGCAATTCTGAAATTTTTTGCTTTTTCCTGCTCCTCTTAGTATGATAAAGAAGATTCAAAGAGAGTGAGATGCCAGCTCCTTTCATTCAGTCAGTAGCTTCAAACATTTCTGGTATATGAATAACATGATGTTTTTCAATGGCAAAAATCAATGAATATTGTAAATGCACAAACAGTAATTTCTCCGCATTGCAAGGTGCAATTCTGAAATTTTTTGCTTTTTCCTGCTCCTCTTAGCATGATAAAGAAGATTCAAAGAGAGTGAGATGCCAGCTCCTTTCATTCAGTCAGTAGCTTCAATCATTTCTGGTATATGAATAACATGATGTTTTTCAATGGCAAAAATTAATGAATATTGTAAATGCACAAACAGTAATTTCTCCGCATTGCAAGGTGCAATTCTGAAATTTTTTGCTTTTTCCTGCTCCTCTTAGCATGATAAAGAAGATTCAAAGAGAGTGAGATGCCAGCTCCTTTCATTCAGTCAGTAGCTTCAATCATTTCTGGACGTTTTTCAATGGCAAAAATCAATGAATATTGTAAATGCACAAACAGTAATTTCTCCGCATTGAAGGTGCAATTCTGAAATTTTTTGCTTTTTCCTGCTCCTCTTAGTATGATAAAGAAGATTCAAAGAGAGTGAGATGCCAGCTCCTTTCATTCAGTCAGTAGCTTCAAACATTTCTGGTATATGAATAACATGATGTTTTTCAATGGCAAAAATCAATGAATATTGTAAATGCACAAACAGTAATTTCTCCGCATTGCAAGGTGCAATTCTGAAATTTTTTGCTTTTTCCTGCTCCTCTTAGTATGATAAAGAAGATTCAAAGAGAGTGAGATGCCAGCTCCTTTCATTCAGTCAGTAGCTTCAAACATTTCTGGTATATGAATAACATGATGTTTTTCAATGGCAAAAATCAATGAATATTGTAAATGCACAAACAGTAATTTCTCCGCATTGCAAGGTGCAATTCTGAAATTTTTTGCTTTTTCCTGCTCCTCTTAGCATGATAAAGAAGATTCAAAGAGAGTGAGATGCCAGCTCCTTTCATTCAGTCAGTAGCTTCAATCATTTCTGGTATATGAATAACATGATGTTTTTCAATGGCAAAAATTAATGAATATTGTAAATGCACAAACAGTAATTTCTCCGCATTGCAAGGTGCAATTCTGAAATTTTTTGCTTTTTCCTGCTCCTCTTAGCATGATAAAGAAGATTCAAAGAGAGTGAGATGCCAGCTCCTTTCATTCAGTCAGTAGCTTCAATCATTTCTGGACGTTTTTCAATGGCAAAAATCAATAAATATTGTAAATGCACAAACAGTAATTTCTCCGCATTGAAGGTGCAATTCTGAAATTTTTTGCTTTTTCCTGCTCCTCTTAGCATGATAAAGAAGATTCAAAGAGAGTGAGATGCCAGCTCCTTTCATTCAGTCAGTAGCTTCAAACATTTCTGGTATATGAATAACATGATGTTTTTCAATGGCAAAAATCAATGAATATTGTAAATGCACAAACAGTAATTTCTCCGCATTGCAAGGTGCAATTCTGAAATTTTTTGCTTTTTCCTGCTCCTCTTAGCATGATAAAGAAGATTCAAAGAGAGTGAGATGAGAGCTCCTTTCATTCAGTCAGTAGCTTCAATCATTTCTGGACGTTTTTCAATGGCAAAAATCAATGAATATTGTAAATGCACAAACAGTAATTTCTCCGCATTGCAAGGTGCAATTCTGAAATTTTTTGCTTTTTCCTGCTCCTCTTAGCATGATAAAGAAGATTCAAAGAGAGTGAGATGCCAGCTCCTTTCATTCAGTCAGTAGCTTCAATCATTTCTGGACGTTTTTCAATGGCAAAAATCAATGAATATTGTAAATGCACAAACAGTAATTTCTCCGCATTGCAAGGTGCAATTCTGAAATTTTTTGCTTTTTCCTGCTCCTCTTAGCATGATAAAGAAGATTCAAAGAGAGTGAGATGCCAGCTCCTTTCATTCAGTCAGTAGCTTCAATCATTTCTGGTATATGAATAACATGATGTTTTTCAATGGCAAAAATCAATGAATATTGTAAATGCACAAACAGTAATTTCTCCGCATTGCAAGGTGCAATTCTGAAATTTTTTGCTTTTTCCTGCTCCTCTTAGCATGATAAAGAAGATTCAAAGAGAGTGAGATGCCAGCTCCTTTCATTCAGTCAGTAGCTTCAATCATTTCTGGACGTTTTTCAATGGCAAAAATCAATGAATATTGTAAATGCACAAACAGTAATTTCTCCGCATTGCAAGGTGCAATTCTGAAATTTTTTGCTTTTTCCTGCTCCTCTTAGCATGGTAAAGAAGACTCAAAGAGAGTGAGATGCCAGCTCCTTTCATTCAGTCAGTAGCTTCAATCATTTCTGGATGTTTTTCAATGGCAAAAATCAATGAATATTGTAAATGCACAAACAGTAATTTCTCCGCATTGCAAGGTGCAATTCTGAAATTTTTTGCTTTTTCCTGCTCCTCTTAGCATAATAAAGAAGATTCAAAGAGAGTGAGATGCCAGCTCCTTTCATTCAGTCAGTAGCTTCAATCATTTCTGGACGTTTTTCAATGGCAAAAATCAATGAATATTGTAAATGCACAAACAGTAATTTCTCCGCATTGCAAGGTGCAATTCTGAAATTTTTTGCTTTTTCCTGCTCCTCTTAGCATGATAACGAAGATTCAAAGAGAGTGAGATGCCAGCTCCTTTCATTCAGTCAGTAGCATCAAACATTTCTGGTATATGAATAACATGATGTTTTTCAATGGCAAAAATCAATGAATATTGTAAATGCACAAACAGTAATTTCTTCGCATTGCAAGGTGCAATTCTGAAATTTTTTGCTTTTTCCTGCTCCTCTTAGCATGATAAAGAAGATTCAAAGAGAGTGAGATGCCAGCTCCTTTCATTCAGTCAGTAGCTTCAAACATTTCTGGTATATGAATAACATGATGTTTTTCAATGGCGGCAAAAATCAATGAATATTGTAAATGCACAAACAGTAATTTCTCCGCATTGCAAGGAGCAATTCTGAAATTTTTTGCTTTTTCCTGCTCCTCTTACCATGATAAAGAAGATTCAAAGAGAGTGAGATGCCAGCTCCTTTCATTCAGTCAGTAGCTTCAATCATTTCTGGACGTTTTTCAATGGCAAAAATCAATGAATATTGAAAATGCACAAACAGTAATTTCTCCGCATTGCAAGGTGCAATTCTGAAATTTTTTGCTTTTTCCTGCTCCTCTTAGCATGATAAAGAAGATTCAAAGAGAGTGAGATGCCAGCTCCTTTCATTCAGTCAGTAGCTTCAATCATTTCTGGACGTTTTTCAATGGCAAAAATCAATGAATATTGTAAATGCACAAACAGTAATTTCTCCGCATTGCAAGGTGCAATTCTGAAATTTTTTGCTTTTTCCTGCTCCTCTTAGTATGATAAAGAAGATTCAAAGAGAGTGAGATGCCAGCTCCTTTCATTCAGTCAGTAGCTTCAAACATTTCTGGTATATGAATAACATGATGTTTTTCAATGGCAAAAATCAATGAATATTGTAAATGCACAAACAGTAATTTCTCCGCATTGCAAGGTGCAATTCTGAAATTTTTTGCTTTTTCCTGCTCCTCTTAGCATGATAAAGAAGATTCAAAGAGAGTGAGATGCCAGCTCCTTTCATTCAGTCAGTAGCTTCAATCATTTCTGGTATATGAATAACATGATGTTTTTCAATGGCAAAAATTAATGAATATTGTAAATGCACAAACAGTAATTTCTCCGCATTGCAAGGTGCAATTCTGAAATTTTTTGCTTTTTCCTGCTCCTCTTAGCATGATAAAGAAGATTCAAAGAGAGTGAGATGCCAGCTCCTTTCATTCAGTCAGTAGCTTCAATCATTTCTGGACGTTTTTCAATGGCAAAAATCAATGAATATTGTAAATGCACAAACAGTAATTTCTCCGCATTGAAGGTGCAATTCTGAAATTTTTTGCTTTTTCCTGCTCCTCTTAGTATGATAAAGAAGATTCAAAGAGAATGAGATGCCAGCTCCTTTCATTCAGTCAGTAGCTTCAAACATTTCTGGTATATGAATAACATGATGTTTTTCAATGGCAAAAATCAATGAATATTGTAAATGCACAAACAGTAATTTCTCCGCATTGCAAGGTGCAATTCTGAAATTTTTTGCTTTTTCCTGCTCCTCTTAGCATGATAAAGAAGATTCAAAGAGAGTGAGATGCCAGCTCCTTTCATTCAGTCAGTAGCTTCAATCATTTCTGGACGTTTTTCAATGGCAAAAATCAATGAATATTGTAAATGCACAAACAGTAATTTCTCCGCATTGCAAGGTGCAATTCTGAAATTTTTTGCTTTTTCCTGCTCCTCTTAGTATGATAAAGAAGATTCAAAGAGAGTGAGATGCCAGCTCCTTTCATTCAGTCAGTAGCTTCAAACATTTCTGGTATATGAATAACATGATGTTTTTCAATGGCAAAAATCAATGAATATTGTAAATGCACAAACAGTAATTTCTCCGCATTGCAAGGTGCAATTCTGAAATTTTTTGCTTTTTCCTGCTCCTCTTAGCATGATAAAGAAGATTCAAAGAGAGTGAGATGCCAGCTCCTTTCATTCAGTCAGTAGCTTCAATCATTTCTGGTATATGAATAACATGATGTTTTTCAATGGCAAAAATTAATGAATATTGTAAATGCACAAACAGTAATTTCTCCGCATTGCAAGGTGCAATTCTGAAATTTTTTGCTTTTTCCTGCTCCTCTTAGCATGATAAAGAAGATTCAAAGAGAGTGAGATGCCAGCTCCTTTCATTCAGTCAGTAGCTTCAATCATTTCTGGACGTTTTTCAATGGCAAAAATCAATGAATATTGTAAATGCACAAACAGTAATTTCTCCGCATTGAAGGTGCAATTCTGAAATTTTTTGCTTTTTCCTGCTCCTCTTAGCATGATAAAGAAGATTCAAAGAGAGTGAGATGCCAGCTCCTTTCATTCAGTCAGTAGCTTCAAACATTTCTGGTATATGAATAACATGATGTTTTTCAATGGCAAAAATCAATGAATATTGTAAATGCACAAACAGTAATTTCTCCGCATTGCAAGGTGCAATTCTGAAATTTTTTGCTTTTTCCTGCTCCTCTTAGCATGATAAAGAAGATTCAAAGAGAGTGAGATGAGAGCTCCTTTCATTCAGTCAGTAGCTTCAATCATTTCTGGACGTTTTTCAATGGCAAAAATCAATGAATATTGTAAATGCACAAACAGTAATTTCTCCGCATTGCAAGGTGCAATTCTGAAATTTTTTGCTTTTTCCTGCTCCTCTTAGCATGATAAAGAAGATTCAAAGAGAGTGAGATGCCAGCTCCTTTCATTCAGTCAGTAGCTTCAATCATTTCTGGACGTTTTTCAATGGCAAAAATCAATGAATATTGTAAATGCACAAACAGTAATTTCTCCGCATTGCAAGGTGCAATTCTGAAATTTTTTGCTTTTTCCTGCTCCTCTTAGCATGATAAAGAAGATTCAAAGAGAGTGAGATGCCAGCTCCTTTCATTCAGTCAGTAGCTTCAATCATTTCTGGTATATGAATAACATGATGTTTTTCAATGGCAAAAATCAATGAATATTGTAAATGCACAAACAGTAATTTCTCCGCATTGCAAGGTGCAATTCTGAAATTTTTTGCTTTTTCCTGCTCCTCTTAGCATGATAAAGAAGATTCAAAGAGAGTGAGATGCCAGCTCCTTTCATTCAGTCAGTAGCTTCAATCATTTCTGGACGTTTTTCAATGGCAAAAATCAATGAATATTGTAAATGCACAAACAGTAATTTCTCCGCATTGCAAGGTGCAATTCTGAAATTTTTTGCTTTTTCCTGCTCCTCTTAGCATGGTAAAGAAGACTCAAAGAGAGTGAGATGCCAGCTCCTTTCATTCAGTCAGTAGCTTCAATCATTTCTGGACGTTTTTCAACGGCAAAAATCAATGAATATTGTAGATGCACAAACAGTAATTTCTCCGCATTGCAAGGTGCAATTCTGAAATTTTTTGCTTTTTCCTGCTCCTCTTAGCATGATAAAGAAGATTCAAAGAGACTGAGATGCCAGCTCCTTTCATTCAGTCAGTAGCTTCAATCATTTCTGGACGTTTTTCAATGGCAAAAATCAATGAATATTGTAAATGCACAAACAGTAATTTCTCCGCATTGCAAGGTGCAATTCTGAAATTTTTTGCTTTTTCCTGCTCCTCTTAGCATGATAAAGAAGATTCAAAGAGAGTGAGATGCCAGCTCCTTTCATTCAGTCAGTAGCTTCAATCATTTCTGGATGTTTTTCAATGGCAAAAATCAATGAATATTGTAAATGCACAAACAGTAATTTCTCCGCATTGCAAGGTGCAATTCTGAAATTTTTTGCTTTTTCCTGCTCCTCTTAGCATGATAAAGAAGATTCAAAGAGAGTGAGATGCCAGCTCCTTTCATTCAGTCAGTAGCTTCAATCATTTCTGGACGTTTTTCAATGGCAAAAATCAATGAATATTGTAAATGCACAAACAATAATTTCTCCGCATTGCAAGGTGCAATTCTGAAATTTTTTGCTTTTTCCTGCTCCTCTTAGCATGATAAAGAAGATTCAAAGAGAGTGAGATGCCAGCTCCTTTCATTCAGTCAGTAGCATCAAACATTTCTGGTATATGAATAACATGATGTTTTTCAATGGCAAAAATCAATGAATATTGTAAATGCACAAACAGTAATTTCTTCGCATTGCAAGGTGCAATTCTGAAATTTTTTGCTTTTTCCTGCTCCTCTTAGCATGATAAAGAAGATTCAAAGAGAGTGAGATGCCAGCTCCTTTCATTCAGTCAGTAGCTTCAAACATTTCTGGTATATGAATAACATGATGTTTTTCAATGGCGGCAAAAATCAATGAATATTGTAAATGCACAAACAGTAATTTCTCCGCATTGCAAGGTGCAATTCTGAAATTTTTTGCTTTTTCCTGCTCCTCTTAGCATGATAAAGAAGATTCAAAGAGAGTGAGATGCCAGCTCCTTTCATTCAGTCAGTAGCTTCAATCATTTCTGGACGTTTTTCAATGGCAAAAATCAATGAATATTGTAAATGCACAAACAGTAATTTCTCCGCATTGCAAGGTGCAATTCTGAAATTTTTTGCTTTTTATTGCTCCTCTTAGTATGATAAAGAAGATTCAAAGAGAGTGAGATGCCAGCTCCTTTCATTCAGTCAGTAGCTTCAAACATTTCTGGTATATGAATAACATGATGTTTTTCAATGGCAAAAATCAATGAATATTGTAAATGCACAAACAGTAATTTCTCCGCATTGCAAGGTGCAATTCTGAAATTTTTTGCTTTTTCCTGCTCCTCTTAGCATGATAAAGAAGATTCAAAGAGAGTGAGATGCCAGCTCCTTTCATTCAGTCAGTAGCTTCAATCATTTCTGGTATATGAATAACATGATGTTTTTCAATGGCAAAAATTAATGAATATTGTAAATGCACAAACAGTAATTTCTCCGCATTGCAAGGTGCAATTCTGAAATTTTTTGCTTTTTCCTGCTCCTCTTAGCATGATAAAGAAGATTCAAAGAGAGTGAGATGCCAGCTCCTTTCATTCAGTCAGTAGCTTCAATCATTTCTGGACGTTTTTCAATGGCAAAAATCAATGAATATTGTAAATGCACAAACAGTAATTTCTCCGCATTGACTGTGCAATTCTGAAATTTTTTGCTTTTTCCTGCTCCTCTTAGCATGATAAAGAAGATTCAAAGAGAGTGAGATGCCAGCTCCTTTCATTCAGTCAGTAGCTTCAAACATTTCTGGTATATGAAAAACATGTTTTTCAATGGCAAAAATCAATGAATATTGTAAATGCACAAACAGTAATATCTCCACATTTCACGGTGCAATTCTGAAATTTTTGGCTTTTTCCTGTTAATCCTAGCATGATAAAGAAGATTCAAAGAGAGTGAGATGCCAGCTCCTTTCATTCAGTCACTAGCTTCAAACATTTCTGGTATATGAAAAACATGTTTTTCAATGGCAAAAATCAATGAATATTGTAAATGCACAAACAGTAATATCTCCACATTGCAAGGTGCAATTCTGAAATTTTTTGCTTTTTCCTGCTAATCCTAGCATGATAAAGAAGATTCAAAGAGAGTGAGATGCCAGCTCCTTTCATTCAGTCAGTAGCTTCAAACATTTCTGGTATATGAAAAACATGTTTTTCAATGGCAAAAATCAATGAATATTGTAAATGCACAAACAGTAATATCTCCACATTGCAAGGTGCAATTCTGAAATTTTTTGCTTTTTCCTGTTAATCCTAGCATGATAAAGAAGATTCAAAGAGAGTGAGATGCCAGCTCCTTTCATTCAGTCAGTAGCTTCAAACATTTCTGGTATATGAAAAACATGTTTTTCAATGGCAAAAATCAATGAATATTGTAAATGCACAAACAGTAATATCTCCACATTGCAAAGGGCAATTCTGAAATTTTTTGCTTTTTCCTGCTAATCCTAGCATGATAAAGAAGATTCAAAGAGAGTGAGATGCCAGCTCCTTTCATTCAGTCAGTAGCTTCAAACATTTCTGGTATATGAAAAACATGTTTTTCAATGGCAAAAATCAATGAATATTGTAAATGCACAAACAGTAATATCTCCACATTGCAAGGTGCAATTCTGAAATTTTTTGCTTTTTCCTGTTAATCCTAGCATGATAAAGAAGATTCAAAGAGAGTGAGATGCCAGCTCCTTTCATTCAGTCAGTAGCTTCAAACATTTCTGGTATATGAAAAACATGTTTTTCAATGGCAAAAATCAATGAATATTGTAAATGCACAAACAGTAATATCTCCACATTGCAAGGTGCAATTCTGAAATTTTTTGCTTTTTCCTGCTAATCCTAGCATGATAAAGAAGATTCAAAGAGAGTGAGATGCCAGCTCCTTTCATTCAGTCAGTAGCTTCAAACATTTCTGGTATATGAAAAACATGTTTTTCAATGGCAAAAATCAATGAATATTGTAAATGCACAAACAGTAATATCTCCACATTGCACGGTGCAATTCTGAAATTTTTAGCTTTTTCCTGTTAATCCTAGCATGATAAAGAAGATTCAAAGAGAGTGAGATGCCAGCTCCTTTCATTCAGTCAGTAGCTTCAAACATTTCTGGTATATGAAAAACATGTTTTTCAATGGCAAAAATCAATGAATATTGTAAATGCACAAACAGTAATATCTCCACATTGCAAGGTGCAATTCTGAAATTTTTTGCTTTTTCCTGCTAATCCTAGCATGATAAAGAAGATTCAAAGAGAGTGAGATGCCAGCTCCTTTCATTCAGTCAGTAGCTTCAAACATTTCTGGTATATGAAAAACATGTTTTTCAATGGCAAAAATCAATGAATATTGTAAATGCACAAACAGTAATATCTCCACATTGCACGGTGCAATTCTGAAATTTTTAGCTTTTTCCTGTTAATCCTAGCATGATAAAGAAGATTCAAAGAGAGTGAGATGCCAGCTCCTTTCATTCAGTCAGTAGCTTCAAACATTTCTGGTATATGAAAAACATGTTTTTCAATGGCAAAAATCAATGAATATTGTAAATGCACAAACAGTAATATCTCCACATTGCAAGGTGCAATTCTGAAATTTTTTGCTTTTTCCTGTTAATCCTAGCATGATAAAGAAGATTCAAAGAGAGTGAGATGCCAGCTCCTTTCATTCAGTCAGTAGCTTCAAACATTTCTGGTATATGAAAAACATGTTTTTCAATGGCAAAAATCAATGAATATTGTAAATGCACAAACAGTAATATCTCCACATTGCAAGGTGCAATTCTGAAATTTTTTGCTTTTTCCTGCTAATCCTAGCATGATAAAGAAGATTCAAAGAGAGTGAGATGCCAGCTCCTTTCATTCAGTCAGTAGCTTCAAACATTTCTGGTATATGAAAAACATGTTTTTCAATGGCAAAAATCAATGAATATTGTAAATGCACAAACAGTAATATCTCCACATTGCACGGTGCAATTCTGAAATTTTTAGCTTTTTCCTGTTAATCCTAGCATGATAAAGAAGATTCAAAGAGAGTGAGATGCCAGCTCCTTTCATTCAGTCAGTAGCTTCAAACATTTCTGGTATATGAAAAACATGTTTTTCAATGGCAAAAATCAATGAATATTGTAAATGCACAAACAGTAATATCTCCACATTGCAAGGTGCAATTCTGAAATTTTTTGCTTTTTCCTGCTAATCCTAGCATGATAAAGAAGATTCAAAGAGAGTGAGATGCCAGCTCCTTTCATTCAGTCAGTAGCTTCAAACATTTCTGGTATATGAAAAACATGTTTTTCAATGGCAAAAATCAATGAATATTGTAAATGCACAAACAGTAATATCTCCACATTGCACGGTGCAATTCTGAAATTTTTAGCTTTTTCCTGTTAATCCTAGCATGATAAAGAAGATTCAAAGAGAGTGAGATGCCAGCTCCTTTCATTCAGTCAGTAGCTTCAAACATTTCTGGTATATGAAAAACATGTTTTTCAATGGCAAAAATCAATGAATATTGTAAATGCACAAACAGTAATATCTCCACATTGCAAGGTGCAATTCTGAAATTTTTTGCTTTTTCCTGTTAATCCTAGCATGATAAAGAAGATTCAAAGAGAGTGAGATGCCAGCTCCTTTCATTCAGTCAGTAGCTTCAAACATTTCTGGTATATGAAAAACATGTTTTTCAATGGCAAAAATCAATGAATATTGTAAATGCACAAACAGTAATATCTCCACATTGCAAGGTGCAATTCTGAAATTTTTTGCTTTTTCCTGCTAATCCTAGCATGATAAAGAAGATTCAAAGAGAGTGAGATGCCAGCTCCTTTCATTCAGTCAGTAGCTTCAAACATTTCTGGTATATGAAAAACATGTTTTTCAATGGCAAAAATCAATGAATATTGTAAATGCACAAACAGTAATATCTCCACATTGCACGGTGCAATTCTGAAATTTTTAGCTTTTTCCTGTTAATCCTAGCATGATAAAGAAGATTCAAAGAGAGTGAGATGCCAGCTCCTTTCATTCAGTCAGTAGCTTCAAACATTTCTGGTATATGAAAAACATGTTTTTCAATGGCAAAAATCAATGAATATTGTAAATGCACAAACAGTAATATCTCCACATTGCAAGGTGCAATTCTGAAATTTTTTGCTTTTTCCTGCTAATCCTAGCATGATAAAGAAGATTCAAAGAGAGTGAGATGCCAGCTCCTTTCATTCAGTCAGTAGCTTCAAACATTTCTGGTATATGAAAAACATGTTTTTCAATGGCAAAAATCAATGAATATTGTAAATGCACAAACAGTAATATCTCCACATTGCAAGGTGCAATTCTGAAATTTTTTGCTTTTTCCTGTTAATCCTAGCATGATAAAGAAGATTCAAAGAGAGTGAGATGCCAGCTCCTTTCATTCAGTCAGTAGCTTCAAACATTTCTGGTATATGAAAAACATGTTTTTCAATGGCAAAAATCAATGAATATTGTAAATGCACAAACAGTAATATCTCCACATTGCAAGGTGCAATTCTGAAATTTTTTGCTTTTTCCTGCTAATCCTAGCATGATAAAGAAGATTCAAAGAGAGTGAGATGCCAGCTCCTTTCATTCAGTCAGTAGCTTCAAACATTTCTGGTATATGAAAAACATGTTTTTCAATGGCAAAAATCAATGAATATTGTAAATGCACAAACAGTAATATCTCCACATTGCACGGTGCAATTCTGAAATTTTTAGCTTTTTCCTGTTAATCCTAGCATGATAAAGAAGATTCAAAGAGAGTGAGATGCCAGCTCCTTTCATTCAGTCAGTAGCTTCAAACATTTCTGGTATATGAAAAACATGTTTTTCAATGGCAAAAATCAATGAATATTGTAAATGCACAAACAGTAATATCTCCACATTGCAAGGTGCAATTCTGAAATTTTTTGCTTTTTCCTGCTAATCCTAGCATGATAAAGAAGATTCAAAGAGAGTGAGATGCCAGCTCCTTTCATTCAGTCAGTAGCTTCAAACATTTCTGGTATATGAAAAACATGTTTTTCAATGGCAAAAATCAATGAATATTGTAAATGCACAAACAGTAATATCTCAACATTGCACGGTGCAATTCTGAAATTTTTAGCTTTTTCCTGTTAATCCTAGCATGATAAAGAAGATTCAAAGAGAGTGAGATGCCAGCTCCTTTCATTCAGTCAGTAGCTTCAAACATTTCTGGTATATGAAAAACATGTTTTTCAATGGCAAAAATCAATGAATATTGTAAATGCACAAACAGTAATATCTCCACATTGCAAGGTGCAATTCTGAAATTTTTTGCTTTTTCCTGCTAATCCTAGCATGATAAAGAAGATTCAAAGAGAGTGAGATGCCAGCTGCTTTCATTCAGTCAGTAGCTTCAAACATTTCTGGTATATGAAAAACATGTTTTTCAATGGCAAAAATCAATGAATATTGTAAATGCACAAACAGTAATATCTCCACATTGCAAGGTGCAATTCTGAAATTTTTTGCTTTTTCCTGCTAATCCTAGCATGATAAAGAAGATTCAAAGAGAGTGAGATGCCAGCTCCTTTCATTCAGTCAGTAGCTTCAAACATTTCTGGTATATGAAAAACATGTTTTTCAATGGCAAAAATCAATGAATATTGTAAATGCACAAACAGTAATATCTCCACATTGCACGGTGCAATTCTGAAATTTTTAGCTTTTTCCTGTTAATCCTAGCATGATAAAGAAGATTCAAAGAGAGTGAGATGCCAGCTCCTTTCATTCAGTCAGTAGCTTCAAACATTTCTGGTATATGAAAAACATGTTTTTCAATGGCAAAAATCAATGAATATTGTAAATGCACAAACAGTAATATCTCCACATTGCAAGGTGCAATTCTGAAATTATTTGCTTTTTCCTGTTAATCCTAGCATGATAAAGAAGATTCAAAGAGAGTGAGATGCCAGCTCCTTTCATTCAGTCAGTAGCTTCAAACATTTCTGGTATATGAAAAACATGTTTTTCAATGGCAAAAATCAATGAATATTGTAAATGCACAAACAGTAATATCTCCACATTGCAGGGTGCAATTCTGAAATTTTTTGCTTTTTCCTGCTAATCCTAGCATGATAAAGAAGATTCAAAGAGAGTGAGATGCCAGCTCCTTTCATTCAGTCAGTAGCTTCAAACATTTCTGGTATATGAAAAACATGTTTTTCAATGGCAAAAATCAATGAATATTGTAAATGCACAAACAGTAATATCTCCACATTGCACGGTGCAATTCTGAAATTTTTAGCTTTTTCCTGTTAATCCTAGCATGATAAAGAAGATTCAAAGAGAGTGAGATGCCAGCTCCTTTCATTCAGTCAGTAGCTTCAAACATTTCTGGTATATGAAAAACATGTTTTTCAATGGCAAAAATCAATGAATATTGTAAATGCACAAACAGTAATATCTCCACATTGCAAGGTGCAATTCTGAAATTTTTTGCTTTTTCCTGCTAATCCTAGCATGATAAAGAAGATTCAAAGAGAGTGAGATGCCAGCTCCTTTCATTCAGTCAGTAGCTTCAAACATTTCTGGTATATGAAAAACATGTTTTTCAATGGCAAAAATCAATGAATATTGTAAATGCACAAACAGTAATATCTCCACATTGCAAGGTGCAATTCTGAAATTTTTTGCTTTTTCCTGCTAATCCTAGCATGATAAAGAAGATTCAAAGAGAGTGAGATGCCAGCTCCTTTCATTCAGTCAGTAGCTTCAAACATTTCTGGTATATGAAAAACATGTTTTTCAATGGCAAAAATCAATGAATATTGTAAATGCACAAACAGTAATATCTCCACATTGCACGGTGCAATTCTGAAATTTTTAGCTTTTTCCTGTTAATCCTAGCATGATAAAGAAGATTCAAAGAGAGTGAGATGCCAGCTCCTTTCATTCAGTCAGTAGCTTCAAACATTTCTGGTATATGAAAAACATGTTTTTCAATGGCAAAAATCAATGAATATTGTAAATGCACAAACAGTAATATCTCCACATTGCAAGGTGCAATTCTGAAATTTTTTGCTTTTTCCTGCTAATCCTAGCATGATAAAGAAGATTCAAAGAGAGTGAGATGCCAGCTCCTTTCATTCAGTCAGTAGCTTCAATCATTTCTGGACGTTTTTCAATGGCAAAAATCAATGAATATTGTAAATGCACAAACAGTAATTTCTCCGCATTGCAAGGTGCAATTCTGAAATTTTTTGCTTTTTCCTGCTCCTCTTAGCATGATAAAGAAGATTCAAAGAGAGTGAGATGCCAGCTCCTTTCATTCAGTCAGTAGCATCAAACATTTCTGGTATATGAATAACATGATGTTTTTCAATGGCAAAAATCAATGAATATTGTAAATGCACAAACAGTAATTTCTTCGCATTGCAAGGTGCAATTCTGAAATTTTTTGCTTTTTCCTGCTCCTCTTAGCATGATAAAGAAGATTCAAAGAGAGTGAGATGCCAGCTCCTTTCATTCAGTCAGTAGCTTCAAACATTTCTGGTATATGAATAACATGATGTTTTTCAATGGCGGCAAAAATCAATGAATATTGTAAATGCACAAACAGTAATTTCTCCGCATTGCAAGGTGCAATTCTGAAATTTTTTGCTTTTTCCTGCTCCTCTTAGCATGATAAAGAAGATTCAAAGAGAGTGAGATGCCAGCTCCTTTCATTCAGTCAGTAGCTTCAATCATTTCTGGACGTTTTTCAATGGCAAAAATCAATGAATATTGTAAATGCACAAACAGTAATTTCTCCGCATTGCAAGGTGCAATTCTGAAATTTTTTGCTTTTTCCTGCTCCTCTTAGCATGATAAAGAAGATTCAAAGAGAGTGAGATGCCAGCTCCTTTCATTCAGTCAGTAGCTTCAATCATTTCTGGACGTTTTTCAATGGCAAAAATCAATGAATATTGTAAATGCACAAACAGTAATTTCTCCGCATTGCAAGGTGCAATTCTGAAATTTTTTGCTTTTTCCTGCTCCTCTTAGTATGATAAAGAAGATTCAAAGAGAGTGAGATGCCATCTCCTTTCATTCAGTCAGTAGCTTCAAACATTTCTGGTATATGAATAACATGATGTTTTTCAATGGCAAAAATCAATGAATATTGTAAATGCACAAACAGTAATTTCTCCGCATTGCAAGGTGCAATTCTGAAATTTTTTGCTTTTTCCTGCTCCTCTTAGCATGATAAAGAAGATTCAAAGAGAGTGAGATGCCAGCTCCTTTCATTCAGTCAGTAGCTTCAATCATTTCTGGTATATGAATAACATGATGTTTTTCAATGGCAAAAATTAATGAATATTGTAAATGCACAAACAGTAATTTCTCCGCATTGCAAGGTGCAATTCTGAAATTTTTTGCTTTTTCCTGCTCCTCTTAGCATGATAAAGAAGATTCAAAGAGAGTGAGATGCCAGCTCCTTTCATTCAGTCAGTAGCTTCAATCATTTCTGGACGTTTTTCAATGGCAAAAATCAATGAATATTGTAAATGCACAAACAGTAATTTCTCCGCATTGAAGGTGCAATTCTGAAATTTTTTGCTTTTTCCTGCTCCTCTTAGCATGATAAAGAAGATTCAAAGAGAGTGAGATGCCAGCTCCTTTCATTCAGTCAGTAGCTTCAAACATTTCTGGTATATGAAAAACATGTTTTTCAATGGCAAAAATCAATGAATATTGTAAATGCACAAACAGTAATATCTCCACATTGCACGGTGCAATTCTGAAATTTTTAGCTTTTTCCTGTTAATCCTAGCATGATAAAGAAGATTCAAAGAGAGTGAGATGCCAGCTCCTTTCATTCAGTCACTAGCTTCAAACATTTCTGGTATATGAAAAACATGTTTTTCAATGGCAAAAATCAATGAATATTGTAAATGCACAAACAGTAATATCTCCACATTGCAAGGTGCAATTCTGAAATTTTTTGCTTTTTCCTGCTAATCCTAGCATGATAAAGAAGATTCAAAGAGAGTGAGATGCCAGCTCCTTTCATTCAGTCAGTAGCTTCAAACATTTCTGGTATATGAAAAACATGTTTTTCAATGGCAAAAATCAATGAATATTGTAAATGCACAAACAGTAATATCTCCACATTGCAAGGTGCAATTCTGAAATTTTTTGCTTTTTCCTGTTAATCCTAGCATGATAAAGAAGATTCAAAGAGAGTGAGATGCCAGCTCCTTTCATTCAGTCAGTAGCTTCAAACATTTCTGGTATATGAAAAACATGTTTTTCAATGGCAAAAATCAATGAATATTGTAAATGCACAAACAGTAATATCTCCACATTGCAAAGTGCAATTCTGAAATTTTTTGCTTTTTCCTGCTAATCCTAGCATGATAAAGAAGATTCAAAGAGAGTGAGATGCCAGCTCCTTTCATTCAGTCAGTAGCTTCAAACATTTCTGGTATATGAAAAACATGTTTTTCAATGGCAAAAATCAATGAATATTGTAAATGCACAAACAGTAATATCTCCGCATTGCACGGTGCAATTCTGAAATTTTTAGCTTTTTCCTGTTAATCCTAGCATGATAAAGAAGATTCAAAGAGAGTGAGATGCCAGCTCCTTTCATTCAGTCAGTAGCTTCAAACATTTCTGGTATATGAAAAACATGTTTTTCAATGGCAAAAATCAATGAATATTGTAAATGCACAAACAGTAATATCTCCACATTGCAAGGTGCAATTCTGAAATTTTTTGCTTTTTCCTGTTAATCCTAGCATGATAAAGAAGATTCAAAGAGAGTGAGATGCCAGCTCCTTTCATTCAGTCAGTAGCTTCAAACATTTCTGGTATATGAAAAACATGTTTTTCAATGGCAAAAATCAATGAATATTGTAAATGCACAAACAGTAATATCTCCACATTGCAAGGTGCAATTCTGAAATTTTTTGCTTTTTCCTGCTAATCCTAGCATGATAAAGAAGATTCAAAGAGAGTGAGATGCCAGCTCCTTTCATTCAGTCAGTAGCTTCAAACATTTCTGGTATATGAAAAACATGTTTTTCAATGGCAAAAATCAATGAATATTGTAAATGCACAAACAGTAATATCTCCACATTGCACGGTGCAATTCTGAAATTTTTAGCTTTTTCCTGTTAATCCTAGCATGATAAAGAAGATTCAAAGAGAGTGAGATGCCAGCTCCTTTCATTCAGTCAGTAGCTTCAAACATTTCTGGTATATGAAAAACATGTTTTTCAATGGCAAAAATCAATGAATATTGTAAATGCACAAACAGTAATATCTCCACATTGCAAGGTGCAATTCTGAAATTTTTTGCTTTTTCCTGCTAATCCTAGCATGATAAAGAAGATTCAAAGAGAGTGAGATGCCAGCTCCTTTCATTCAGTCAGTAGCTTCAAACATTTCTGGTATATGAAAAACATGTTTTTCAATGGCAAAAATCAATGAATATTGTAAATGCACAAACAGTAATATCTCCACATTGCACGGTGCAATTCTGAAATTTTTAGCTTTTTCCTGTTAATCCTAGCATGATAAAGAAGATTCAAAGAGAGTGAGATGCCAGCTCCTTTCATTCAGTCAGTAGCTTCAAACATTTCTGGTATATGAAAAACATGTTTTTCAATGGCAAAAATCAATGAATATTGTAAATGCACAAACAGTAATATCTCCACATTGCAAGGTGCAATTCTGAAATTTTTTGCTTTTTCCTGTTAATCCTAGCATGATAAAGAAGATTCAAAGAGAGTGAGATGCCAGCTCCTTTCATTCAGTCAGTAGCTTCAAACATTTCTGGTATATGAAAAACATGTTTTTCAATGGCAAAAATCAATGAATATTGTAAATGCACAAACAGTAATATCTCCACATTGCAAGGTGCAATTCTGAAATTTTTTGCTTTTTCCTGCTAATCCTAGCATGATAAAGAAGATTCAAAGAGAGTGAGATGCCAGCTCCTTTCATTCAGTCAGTAGCTTCAAACATTTCTGGTATATGAAAAACATGTTTTTCAATGGCAAAAATCAATGAATATTGTAAATGCACAAACAGTAATATCTCCACATTGCACGGTGCAATTCTGAAATTTTTAGCTTTTTCCTGTTAATCCTAGCATGATAAAGAAGATTCAAAGAGAGTGAGATGCCAGCTCCTTTCATTCAGTCAGTAGCTTCAAACATTTCTGGTATATGAAAAACATGTTTTTCAATGGCAAAAATCAATGAATATTGTAAATGCACAAACAGTAATATCTCCACATTGCAAGGTGCAATTCTGAAATTTTTTGCTTTTTCCTGCTAATCCTAGCATGATAAAGAAGATTCAAAGAGAGTGAGATGCCAGCTCCTTTCATTCAGTCAGTAGCTTCAAACATTTCTGGTATATGAAAAACATGTTTTTCAATGGCAAAAATCAATGAATATTGTAAATGCACAAACAGTAATATCTCCACATTGCAAGGTGCAATTCTGAAATTTTTTGCTTTTTCCTGTTAATCCTAGCATGATAAAGAAGATTCAAAGAGAGTGAGATGCCAGCTCCTTTCATTCAGTCAGTAGCTTCAAACATTTCTGGTATATGAAAAACATGTTTTTCAATGGCAAAAATCAATGAATATTGTAAATGCACAAACAGTAATATCTCCACATTGCAAGGTGCAATTCTGAAATTTTTTGCTTTTTCCTGCTAATCCTAGCATGATAAAGAAGATTCAAAGAGAGTGAGATGCCAGCTCCTTTCATTCAGTCAGTAGCTTCAAACATTTCTGGTATATGAAAAACATGTTTTTCAATGGCAAAAATCAATGAATATTGTAAATGCACAAACAGTAATATCTCCACATTGCACGGTGCAATTCTGAAATTTTTAGCTTTTTCCTGTTAATCCTAGCATGATAAAGAAGATTCAAAGAGAGTGAGATGCCAGCTCCTTTCATTCAGTCAGTAGCTTCAAACATTTCTGGTATATGAAAAACATGTTTTTCAATGGCAAAAATCAATGAATATTGTAAATGCACAAACAGTAATATCTCCACATTGCAAGGTGCAATTCTGAAATTTTTTGCTTTTTCCTGCTAATCCTAGCATGATAAAGAAGATTCAAAGAGAGTGAGATGCCAGCTCCTTTCATTCAGTCAGTAGCTTCAAACATTTCTGGTATATGAAAAACATGTTTTTCAATGGCAAAAATCAATGAATATTGTAAATGCACAAACAGTAATATCTCCACATTGCACGGTGCAATTCTGAAATTTTTAGCTTTTTCCTGTTAATCCTAGCATGATAAAGAAGATTCAAAGAGAGTGAGATGCCAGCTCCTTTCATTCAGTCAGTAGCTTCAAACATTTCTGGTATATGAAAAACATGTTTTTCAATGGCAAAAATCAATGAATATTGTAAATGCACAAACAGTAATATCTCCACATTGCAAGGTGCAATTCTGAAATTTTTTGCTTTTTCCTGCTAATCCTAGCATGATAAAGAAGATTCAAAGAGAGTGAGATGCCAGCTCCTTTCATTCAGTCAGTAGCTTCAAACATTTCTGGTATATGAAAAACATGTTTTTCAATGGCAAAAATCAATGAATATTGTAAATGCACAAACAGTAATATCTCCACATTGCACGGTGCAATTCTGAAATTTTTAGCTTTTTCCTGTTAATCCTAGCATGATAAAGAAGATTCAAAGAGAGTGAGATGCCAGCTCCTTTCATTCAGTCAGTAGCTTCAAACATTTCTGGTATATGAAAAACATGTTTTTCAATGGCAAAAATCAATGAATATTGTAAATGCACAAACAGTAATATCTCCACATTGCAAGGTGCAATTCTGAAATTTTTTGCTTTTTCCTGTTAATCCTAGCATGATAAAGAAGATTCAAAGAGAGTGAGATGCCAGCTCCTTTCATTCAGTCAGTAGCTTCAAACATTTCTGGTATATGAAAAACATGTTTTTCAATGGCAAAAATCAATGAATATTGTAAATGCACAAACAGTAATATCTCCACATTGCAAGGTGCAATTCTGAAATTTTTTGCTTTTTCCTGCTAATCCTAGCATGATAAAGAAGATTCAAAGAGAGTGAGATGCCAGCTCCTTTCATTCAGTCAGTAGCTTCAAACATTTCTGGTATATGAAAAACATGTTTTTCAATGGCAAAAATCAATGAATATTGTAAATGCACAAACAGTAATATCTCCACATTGCACGGTGCAATTCTGAAATTTTTAGCTTTTTCCTGTTAATCCTAGCATGATAAAGAAGATTCAAAGAGAGTGAGATGCCAGCTCCTTTCATTCAGTCAGTAGCTTCAAACATTTCTGGTATATGAAAAACATGTTTTTCAATGGCAAAAATCAATGAATATTGTAAATGCACAAACAGTAATATCTCCACATTGCAAGGTGCAATTCTGAAATTTTTTGCTTTTTCCTGCTAATCCTAGCATGATAAAGAAGATTCAAAGAGAGTGAGATGCCAGCTCCTTTCATTCAGTCAGTAGCTTCAAACATTTCTGGTATATGAAAAACATGTTTTTCAATGGCAAAAATCAATGAATATTGTAAATGCACAAACAGTAATATCTCCACATTGCAAGGTGCAATTCTGAAATTTTTTGCTTTTTCCTGTTAATCCTAGCATGATAAAGAAGATTCAAAGAGAGTGAGATGCCAGCTCCTTTCATTCAGTCAGTAGCTTCAAACATTTCTGGTATATGAAAAACATGTTTTTCAATGGCAAAAATCAATGAATATTGTAAATGCACAAACAGTAATATCTCCACATTGCAAGGTGCAATTCTGAAATTTTTTGCTTTTTCCTGCTAATCCTAGCATGATAAAGAAGATTCAAAGAGAGTGAGATGCCAGCTCCTTTCATTCAGTCAGTAGCTTCAAACATTTCTGGTATATGAAAAACATGTTTTTCAATGGCAAAAATCAATGAATATTGTAAATGCACAAACAGTAATATCTCCACATTGCACGGTGCAATTCTGAAATTTTTAGCTTTTTCCTGTTAATCCTAGCATGATAAAGAAGATTCAAAGAGAGTGAGATGCCAGCTCCTTTCATTCAGTCAGTAGCTTCAAACATTTCTGGTATATGAAAAACATGTTTTTCAATGGCAAAAATCAATGAATATTGTAAATGCACAAACAGTAATATCTCCACATTGCAAGGTGCAATTCTGAAATTTTTTGCTTTTTCCTGCTAATCCTAGCATGATAAAGAAGATTCAAAGAGAGTGAGATGCCAGCTCCTTTCATTCAGTCAGTAGCTTCAAACATTTCTGGTATATGAAAAACATGTTTTTCAATGGCAAAAATCAATGAATATTGTAAATGCACAAACAGTAATATCTCAACATTGCACGGTGCAATTCTGAAATTTTTAGCTTTTTCCTGTTAATCCTAGCATGATAAAGAAGATTCAAAGAGAGTGAGATGCCAGCTCCTTTCATTCAGTCAGTAGCTTCAAACATTTCTGGTATATGAAAAACGTTTTTCAATGGCAAAAATCAATGAATATTGTAAATGCACAAACAGTAATATCTCCACATTGCAAGGGGCAATTCTGAAATTTTTTGCTTTTTCCTGTTAATCCTAGCATGATAAAGAAGATTCAAAGAGAGTGAGATGCCAGCTCCTTTCATTCAGTCAGTAGCTTCAAACATTTCTGGTATATGAAAAACATGTTTTTCAATGGCAAAAATCAATGAATATTGTAAATGCACAAACAGTAATATCTCCACATTGCAAGGTGCAATTCTGAAATTTTTTGCTTTTTCCTGCTAATCCTAGCATGATAAAGAAGATTCAAAGAGAGTGAGATGCCAGCTCCTTTCATTCAGTCAGTAGCTTCAAACATTTCTGGTATATGAAAAACATGATTTTCAATGGCAAAAATCAATGAATATTGTAAATGCACAAACAGTAATATCTCCACATTGCACGGTGCAATTCTGAAATTTTTAGCTTTTTCCTGTTAATCCTAGCATGATAAAGAAGATTCAAAGAGAGTGAGATGCCAGCTCCTTTCATTCAGTCAGTAGCTTCAAACATTTCTGGTATATGAAAAACATGTTTTTCAATGGCAAAAATCAATGAATATTGTAAATGCACAAACAGTAATATCTCCACATTGCAAGGTGCAATTCTGAAATTTTTTGCTTTTTCCTGCTAATCCTAGCATGATAAAGAAGATTCAAAGAGAGTGAGATGCCAGCTCCTTTCATTCAGTCAGTAGCTTCAAACATTTCTGGTATATGAAAAACATGTTTTTCAATGGCAAAAATCAATGAATATTGTAAATGCACAAACAGTAATATCTCCACATTGCACGGTGCAATTCTGAAATTTTTAGCTTTTTCCTGTTAATCCTAGCATGATAAAGAAGATTCAAAGAGAGTGAGATGCCAGCTCCTTTCATTCAGTCAGTAGCTTCAAACATTTCTGGTATATGAAAAACATGTTTTTCAATGGCAAAAATCAATGAATATTGTAAATGCACAAACAGTAATATCTCCACATTGCAAGGTGCAATTCTGAAATTCTTTGCTTTTTCCTGTTAATCCTAGCATGATAAAGAAGATTCAAAGAGAGTGAGATGCCAGCTCCTTTCATTCAGTCAGTAGCTTCAAACATTTCTGGTATATGAAAAACATGTTTTTCAATGGCAAAAATCAATGAATATTGTAAATGCACAAACAGTAATATCTCCACATTGCAAGGTGCAATTCTGAAATTTTTTGCTTTTTCCTGCTAATCCTAGCATGATAAAGAAGATTCAAAGAGAGTGAGATGCCAGCTCCTTTCATTCAGTCAGTAGCTTCAAACATTTCTGGTATATGAAAAACATGTTTTTCAATGGCAAAAATCAATGAATATTGTAAATGCACAAACAGTAATATCTCCACATTGCACGGTGCAATTCTGAAATTTTTAGCTTTTTCCTGTTAATCCTAGCATGATAAAGAAGATTCAAAGAGAGTGAGATGCCAGCTCCTTTCATTCAGTCAGTAGCTTCAAACATTTCTGGTATATGAAAAACATGTTTTTCAATGGCAAAAATCAATGAATATTGTAAATGCACAAACAGTAATATCTCCACATTGCAAGGTGCAATTCTGAAATTTTTTGCTTTTTCCTGCTAATCCTAGCATGATAAAGAAGATTCAAAGAGAGTGAGATGCCAGCTCCTTTCATTCAGTCAGTAGCTTCAAACATTTCTGGTATATGAAAAACATGTTTTTCAATGGCAAAAATCAATGAATATTGTAAATGCACAAACAGTAATATCTCCACATTGCAAGGTGCAATTCTGAAATTTTTTGCTTTTTCCTGCTAATCCTAGCATGATAAAGAAGATTCAAAGAGAGTGAGATGCCAGCTCCTTTCATTCAGTCAGTAGCTTCAAACATTTCTGGTATATGAAAAACATGTTTTTCAATGGCAAAAATCAATGAATATTGTAAATGCACAAACAGTAATATCTCCACATTGCACGGTGCAATTCTGAAATTTTTAGCTTTTTCCTGTTAATCCTAGCATGATAAAGAAGATTCAAAGAGAGTGAGATGCCAGCTCCTTTCATTCAGTCAGTAGCTTCAAACATTTCTGGTATATGAAAAACATGTTTTTCAATGGCAAAAATCAATGAATATTGTAAATGCACAAACAGTAATATCTCCACATTGCAAGGTGCAATTCTGAAATTTTTTGCTTTTTCCTGCTAATCCTAGCATGATAAAGAAGATTCAAAGAGAGTGAGATGCCAGCTCCTTTCATTCAGTCAGTAGCTTCAAACATTTCTGGTATATGAAAAACATGTTTTTCAATGGCAAAAATCAATGAATATTGTAAATGCACAAACAGTAATATCTCCACATTGCACGGTGCAATTCTGAAATTTTTAGCTTTTTCCTGTTAATCCTAGCATGATAAAGAAGATTCAAAGAGAGTGAGATGCCAGCTCCTTTCATTCAGTCAGTAGCTTCAAACATTTCTGGTATATGAAAAACATGTTTTTCAATGGCAAAAATCAATGAATATTGTAAATGCACAAACAGTAATATCTCCACATTGCAAGGTGCAATTCTGAAATTTTTTGCTTTTTCCTGCTAATCCTAGCATGATAAAGAAGATTCAAAGAGAGTGAGATGCCAGCTCCTTTCATTCAGTCAGTAGCTTCAAACATTTCTGGTATATGAAAAACATGTTTTTCAATGGCAAAAATCAATGAATATTGTAAATGCACAAACAGTAATATCTCCACATTGCACGGTGCAATTCTGAAATTTTTAGCTTTTTCCTGTTAATCCTAGCATGATAAAGAAGATTCAAAGAGAGTGAGATGCCAGCTCCTTTCATTCAGTCAGTAGCTTCAAACATTTCTGGTATATGAAAAACATGTTTTTCAATGGCAAAAATCAATGAATATTGTAAATGCACAAACAGTAATATCTCCACATTGCAAGGTGCAATTCTGAAATTTTTTGCTTTTTCCTGTTAATCCTAGCATGATAAAGAAGATTCAAAGAGAGTGAGATGCCAGCTCCTTTCATTCAGTCAGTAGCTTCAAACATTTCTGGTATATGAAAAACATGTTTTTCAATGGCAAAAATCAATGAATATTGTAAATGCACAAACAGTAATATCTCCACATTGCAAGGTGCAATTCTGAAATTTTTTGCTTTTTCCTGCTAATCCTAGCATGATAAAGAAGATTCAAAGAGAGTGAGATGCCAGCTCCTTTCATTCAGTCAGTAGCTTCAAACATTTCTGGTATATGAAAAACATGTTTTTCAATGGCAAAAATCAATGAATATTGTAAATGCACAAACAGTAATATCTCCACATTGCACGGTGCAATTCTGAAATTTTTAGCTTTTTCCTGTTAATCCTAGCATGATAAAGAAGATTCAAAGAGAGTGAGATGCCAGCTCCTTTCATTCAGTCAGTAGCTTCAAACATTTCTGGTATATGAAAAACATGTTTTTCAATGGCAAAAATCAATGAATATTGTAAATGCACAAACAGTAATATCTCCACATTGCAAGGTGCAATTCTGAAATTTTTTGCTTTTTCCTGCTAATCCTAGCATGATAAAGAAGATTCAAAGAGTGAGATGCCAGCTCCTTTCATTCAGTCAGTAGCTTCAAACATTTCTGGTATATGAAAAACATGTTTTTCAATGGCAAAAATCAATGAATATTGTAAATGCACAAACAGTAATATCTCCACATTGCACGGTGCAATTCTGAAATTTTTAGCTTTTTCCTGTTAATCCTAGCATGATAAAGAAGATTCAAAGAGAGTGAGATGCCAGCTCCTTTCATTCAGTCAGTAGCTTCAAACATTTCTGGTATATGAAAAACATGTTTTCAATGGCAAAAATCAATGAATATTGTAAATGCACAAACAGTAATATCTCCACATTGCAAGGTGCAATTCTGAAATTTTTTGCTTTTTCCTGTTAATCCTAGCATGATAAAGAAGATTCAAAGAGAGTGAGATGCCAGCTCCTTTCATTCAGTCAGTAGCTTCAAACATTTCTGGTATATGAAAAACATGTTTTTCAATGGCAAAAATCAATGAATATTGTAAATGCACAAACAGTAATATCTCCACATTGCAAGGTGCAATTCTGAAATTTTTTGCTTTTTCCTGTTAATCCTAGCATGATAAAGAAGATTCAAAGAGAGTGAGATGCCAGCTCCTTTCATTCAGTCAGTAGCTTCAAACATTTCTGGTATATGAAAAACATGTTTTTCAATGGCAAAAATCAATGAATATTGTAAATGCACAAACAGTAATATCTCCACATTGCAAGGAGCAATTCTGAAATTTTTTGCTTTTTCCTGCTAATCCTAGCATGATAAAGAAGATTCAAAGAGAGTGAGATGCCAGCTCCTTTCATTCAGTCAGTAGCTTCAAACATTTCTGGTATATGAAAAACATGTTTTTCAATGGCAAAAATCAATGAATATTGTAAATGCACAAACAGTAATATCTCCACATTGCACGGTGCAATTCTGAAATTTTTAGCTTTTTCCTGTTAATCCTAGCATGATAAAGAAGATTCAAAGAGAGTGAGATGCCAGCTCCTTTCATTCAGTCAGTAGCTTCAAACATTTCTGGTATATGAAAAACATGTTTTTCAATGGCAAAAATCAATGAATATTGTAAATGCACAAACAGTAATATCTCCACATTGCAAGGTGCAATTCTGAAATTGTTTGCTTTTTCCTGCTAATCCTAGCATGATAAAGAAGATTCAAAGAGAGTGAGATGCCAGCTCCTTTCATTCAGTCAGTAGCTTCAAACATTTCTGGTATATGAAAAACATGTTTTTCAATGGCAAAAATCAATGAATATTGTAAATGCACAAACAGTAATATCTCCACATTGCACGGTGCAATTCTGAAATTTTTAGCTTTTTCCTGTTAATCCTAGCATGATAAGGAAGATTCAAAGAGAGTGAGATGCCAGCTCCTTTCATTCAGTCAGTAGCTTCAAACATTTCTGGTATATGAAAAACATGTTTTTCAATGGCAAAAATCAATGAATATTGTAAATGCACAAACAGTAATATCTCCACATTGCAAGGTGCAATTCTGAAATTTTTTGCTTTTTCCTGTTAATCCTAGCATGATAAAGAAGATTCAAAGAGAGTGAGATGCCAGCTCCTTTCATTCAGTCAGTAGCTTCAAACATTTCTGGTATATGAAAAACATGTTTTTCAATGGCAAAAATCAATGAATATTGTAAATGCACAAACAGTAATATCTCCACATTGCAAGGTGCAATTCTGAAATTTTTTGCTTTTTCCTGCTAATCCTAGCATGATAAAGAAGATTCAAAGAGAGTGAGATGCCAGCTCCTTTCATTCAGTCAGTAGCTTCAAACATTTCTGGTATATGAAAAACATGTTTTTCAATGGCAAAAATCAATGAATATTGTAAATGCACAAACAGTAATATCTCCACATTGCACGGTGCAATTCTGAAATTTTTAGCTTTTTCCTGTTAATCCTAGCATGATAAAGAAGATTCAAAGAGAGTGAGATGCCAGCTCCTTTCATTCAGTCAGTAGCTTCAAACATTTCTGGTATATGAAAAACATGTTTTTCAATGGCAAAAATCAATGAATATTGTAAATGCACAAACAGTAATATCTCCACATTGCAAGGTGCAATTCTGAAATTTTTTGCTTTTTCCTGCTAATCCTAGCATGATAAAGAAGATTCAAGAGAGTGAGATGCCAGCTCCTTTCATTCAGTCAGTAGCTTCAAACATTTCTGGTATATGAAAAACATGTTTTTCAATGGCAAAAATCAATGAATATTGTAAATGCACAAACAGTAATATCTCCACATTGCACGGTGCAATTCTGAAATTTTTAGCTTTTTCCTGCTAATCCTAGCATGATAAAGAAGATTCAAAGAGAGTGAGATGCCAGCTCCTTTCATTCAGTCAGTAGCTTCAAACATTTCTGGTATATGAAAAATATGTTTTTCAATGGCAAAAATCAATGAATATTGTAAATGCACAAACAGTAATATCTCCACATTGCACGGTGCAATTCTGAAATTTTTAGCTTTTTCCTGTTAATCCTAGCATGATAAAGAAGATTCAAAGAGAGTGAGATGCCAGCTCCTTTCATTCAGTCAGTAGCTTCAAACATTTCTGGTATATGAAAAACATGTTTTCAATGGCAAAAATCAATGAATATTGTAAATGCACAAACAGTAATATCTCCACATTGCAAGGTGCAATTCTGAAATTTTTTGCTTTTTCCTGTTAATCCTAGCATGATAAAGAAGATTCAAAGAGAGTGAGATGCCAGCTCCTTTCATTCAGTCAGTAGCTTCAAACATTTCTGGTATATGAAAAACATGTTTTTCAATGGCAAAAATCAATGAATATTGTAAATGCACAAACAGTAATATCTCCACATTGCAAGGTGCAATTCTGAAATTTTTTGCTTTTTCCTGCTAATCCTAGCATGATAAAGAAGATTCAAAGAGAGTGAGATGCCAGCTCCTTTCATTCAGTCAGTAGCTTCAAACATTTCTGGTATATGAAAAACATGTTTTTCAATGGCAAAAATCAATGAATATTGTAAATGCACAAACAGTAATATCTCCACATTGCACGGTGCAATTCTGAAATTTTTAGCTTTTTCCTGTTAATCCTAGCATGATAAAGAAGATTCAAAGAGAGTGAGATGCCAGCTCCTTTCATTCAGTCAGTAGCTTCAAACATTTCTGGTATATGAAAAACATGTTTTTCAATGGCAAAAATCAATGAATATTGTAAATGCACAAACAGTAATATCTCCACATTGCAAGGTGCAATTCTGAAATTTTTTGCTTTTTCCTGCTAATCCTAGCATGATAAAGAAGATTCAAAGAGAGTGAGATGCCAGCTCCTTTCATTCAGTCAGTAGCTTCAAACATTTCTGGTATATGAAAAACATGTTTTTCAATGGCAAAAATCAATGAATATTGTAAATGCACAAACAGTAATATCTCCACATTGCACGGTGCAATTCTGAAATTTTTAGCTTTTTCCTGCTAATCCTAGCATGATAAAGAAGATTCAAAGAGAGTGAGATGCCAGCTCCTTTCATTCAGTCAGTAGCTTCAAACATTTCTGGTATATGAAAAACATGTTTTTCAATGGCAAAAATCAATGAATATTGTAAATGCACAAACAGTAATATCTCCACATTGCACGGTGCAATTCTGAAATTTTTAGCTTTTTCCTGTTAATCCTAGCATGATAAAGAAGATTCAAAGAGAGTGAGATGCCAGCTCCTTTCATTCAGTCAGTAGCTTCAAACATTTCTGGTATATGAAAAACATGTTTTCAATGGCAAAAATCAATGAATATTGTAAATGCACAAACAGTAATATCTCCACATTGCAAGGTGCAATTCTGAAATTTTTTGCTTTTTCCTGTTAATCCTAGCATGATAAAGAAGATTCAAAGAGAGTGAGATGCCAGCTCCTTTCATTCAGTCAGTAGCTTCAAACATTTCTGGTATATGAAAAACATGTTTTTCAATGGCAAAAATCAATGAATATTGTAAATGCACAAACAGTAATATCTCCACATTGCAAGGTGCAATTCTGAAATTTTTTGCTTTTTCCTGTTAATCCTAGCATGATAAAGAAGATTCAAAGAGAGTGAGATGCCAGCTCCTTTCATTCAGTCAGTAGCTTCAAACATTTCTGGTATATGAAAAACATGTTTTTCAATGGCAAAAATCAATGAATATTGTAAATGCACAAACAGTAATATCTCCACATTGCAAGGAGCAATTCTGAAATTTTTTGCTTTTTCCTGCTAATCCT